>NW_027186296.1:90511758-90652593 GCF_028583685.1 Petaurus breviceps papuanus | reverse complement strand
GGAAGTCTTCACACAGATATTGGATTACTACTTGTTGGAGACAATGTGGTAGAAATTAATTTTGAATCATGGTTAGACTAGATGGCCTCTGATATCCCTCCTAACTCTAAATGCTTTTGTGATCCTGTGCTTCTGTAATAAAAAATTATCACTAACAACATAATTACATTATACATAATATATGATAACATTATGATACATGGTAATGTAATGACTGTAGGCCTAATTAGCAGTATCTCATTTTAAGAAGTACATATTTATCTTAAAAGCTCAAATTGCCTTACATTTTAAAAACAATTTGCAATTCAACTCAATCTGTATGGATGACAAGTCTGCTATGTGCAGAGCACTATGCTAGATGTGGAGAGAAATATAAGATTCAGCTGAAACATAATTCCTGTGAGTATAAGGATATGTGGTGTTTGCAGATAATTAGATAACTATGACAAAAAATAATGCATACTTGATGTATTTGAGAGGCACAACGCAAGATGTTTTGTGTGATGTCTCACTTGGGGGTGTGACAAGGCTCAGGGAAAACTTCAGGAAAGAAATAATATTTTAGTTAAGCTTTAACAAATTGGTAAAGATTCTACAGGTAAAAAATATTTCCAGGAATAGTATGGAAATCATCTAGTCCAATGACTTCATCATGAAGAAATAGTCTCATTGAGATGAAGTCACTTGCCCATCACACAGTTAATCGACTAATGAAACTCACTTTAAAACCTAGGTCTTTTGTCTGGAAATTTGGTTACGTTGCCATTGCACCACATCTATCTTTTGGGAGCTCTGTGAACCTAGGCATGAAGATGAAAAAGCTCAGGCTATGTTTGAAAGACAGAATGTATTATTTTAATTTTTCTAAAAGTGTGAGTTCTAAAGTTTTAGTTTTTTAATTCTTTTTTTTATCTTACAGACATTAACAAAAATGACTATTTCAATAAACAAAGAACAGAAAAAGAGGAGTATATATGAAATGATAAACTTCTACTATGTAGAATTTGGTGGGCTTTTTAAAATGTAGGTTAAATTTAACTCAATAACAAAATCACCCTGCCTCTTTGTATCTCCTAAGCTTCCTTCTGTTATTTTCTGTGTATTTTTAAAGGTTTTCATTGATTGGTCTTTTCTTTATTCTTCATTCTACATTTGTCATTATCTCCCCTTTAACTTCCTCTGCCCCAAGAAGTCATCCCTCATAGTAAATTACTAGAGTGAAAAAAAATAAATTCACACATTGGCAATACCAGAAAACATATGCTTTATTCTGCACCTTTAGTAAATTACCTCTCTGATTATTTTTCTTGAGGAACCAATGATAAACTGAGGCACCCTTTGTATCTTCAGTTCTGCTTAATCTCAGCTCTGAGAAATAAAATGTCCCAGAATTAACTGATCACTAGAAATCTCATTATGCTATTTAATTAAACCTTGGATACGTTTATCACCTTCCCAATTCCCTCCACATCCTCTTCCCTTTTCATTAGAGGACTGGAGGATAGAGCACTAAACGCCACCCAAAGCTTTCCTTTATAGATGGCAGAACCCAGACAGCTTTCTCTACTTTGTATCTGCAGCTTTGCTTGGTTTCAACTCCTTGGACTGTCTTCCCCCTTTGACAGTAGACTCCTTGAGGGCAGGGATTATCTTTGTTTTCCTTATTTGTATCCCCTGCTCTTAGGCACATAGTAGGCACTTAATAAATGTTTATTGAATTGAATTGATTTGTCTATGTTCACTATGGTGAGTCAGCAGCAAATAATTTATATTCAATAATCTTTTCATTTTTTAAAGTTAGGAAAAAACAATAATGTGAATTAACTTTCTTGCTTATCAGAGATGGCAAGAGCATTTTTGGGCAATTATCAAGAGTGACTAGTTTCAAATCTTAACTGGAATGTGCCCCTTTCTCTTAGTCCACCTAATTTCTTCTTTGCTGTGTCAACTGATTGTATCAGCAATGCCATATTCACAATGCCTATGGAGATTACAAATATGCTGATATAATTAATTATCCATTACAAAATACGTCATGCTTGCCATATGGGGAAATAAACTAGAAAATTTATTAAGATACCAAAAGACTGAGTCCCAAAACCAGAAAGTGAAAGCCATCAGAGTAGTTATGATATTGGCACAGGTAGATAAAGTAGAAAGCACCCACATTTTCAAGCCTTTAAAACAGAACAGGCTATCTCAGGCAAAGGTCCTCCTCTCCCCACGCACAGCAACCACCCAGCGTCCTGGAACCGCGCTCCCAGCAGCTTCGGCCCCTGGCAGTCCTCAGCAGGAGTCCTTAGCAGAAAGTCCTTAGCAGTCCTAACTCAAAAAGGGCTTTGCGCTGCCACTGCCTCTGCTGCTGCTGCCGCCGTTGCCACCACCGCCAGCCACCGCAGGAACGCTAGCTTGGCTTCCGCTTCCTCTTGCTCCTCCCCTTCCTGCTACGTCAGCAAGCCCAACAGGGCATGGAAGATCTTTAAATCCCATAACCCTTACACTGATATGTAGGGTTTTTTTCTTTATAAAATGACATTTGACATTGCTAAAACAAATTCCCCCTTTTGCTCTACTTGTGGTTAAGGTGACTTTACAACCATTAACAAAAGCCCTTTAGGATCACTCAAGATTAGAGTATTTGTACAGAGTTCAGAGCATTTTTAGGAGCTTTATCACTTTAGGTGTGAGAGAAGACTTCATTTCAGGTTTACAAAGTTATAGGAAGAAAGGCTTTTGACAAGGCTATTGAACCTATGAAGATAAATGAGAGAAAGCAAACTCAAGAGTAAGATCAAATCTCAAAAATGCTCCTAAAATGGGACACTTTTTTACTTGGTGGAATTCAGTAGGGGGGGGGGGGGGGGGGAGGGATCATGCCTGTCCTGCAGTTTGATAAAATATTGCATTTTTTCCCTTCTCACCAAAAGAAAAAAACCAAGACTAACTTTGATGAACAATGAATTTTTTTTAGAGCAAAGCTGGCTTATAGGTTCATTATAAATGAAAAAAAATGTGATCAAATTGTAAAAAATTTTTGTAGTATCTCTTGAGTTAACGAAATCCTATTTTAGAGCATCATTCTAGGCTAAAAATTATGTTTACAAGAGTATAATGTATTTTACTGCTATAGTATGGCTATTGAAATCTTTGCTTTTTTTTCCTAGAAAATAGTTTTTTGTATTTTAAAGTGTTATTATGCTTCTATATTATTAAAAAAAATTAAGAGTGAACCTGGGACCCAAAGCTGAAGCCAAAAAAATCAAGGGAATTCTATATGTCAATAATAATGATAGCTAGAATTTATAGCATTAAGGTTTGCAAAGTATGTTACATGTGATCTCATTTGATCCTCATAATAACCCTGTGAGGTAGGTGTTGTCATATGTCCCTATTTTATAGATGAGGAAAGTAAGGATGAGAAATGTTCAGTAATTTGCCTAGGGTCACACAGCTAGTAAGTGTCCAAGGTATGATTTGAATTCAGGTCTTCCTGAATCCAAGTCCCATACTATATCCACTGCACCACCTAGTTACCTCAAAGACTACAATTAATAGTAAACCAGTTTCCAAAATGCCATTATTCTTTGATGGATCTAATATCTTATCTGTGCTGATATTCCTTCCAGTGGTAGAGATCACAATCCATCCATTTTTTCACATTCTGTTTGCCTCTAATCCATATTCAGAAATATTCTACCCAATATACAGAAAGCCTCCTTCTAGATCTTTTAAAAATGTCCAGGGAAGCACTCACTCTATCTATTGTCCCTCTCTCTAGCTATAAGACAAATACATCCTTTTCTGATCATATATTCCCTGGATGAATTTTTTTGTGTCACTTCTTGCTTGTAAATCATCACTGATAATATACCATAATCTACTTAGTCTGACCATAGGTCTTTTCATTATCATTTGGGCCACCTACAATTTTTTTTTTTGATAATCATGAATGTTCCACAATTTCTAGACATATATTACATCTAGAAGACTGAGTTTAAGAAAAATACATCTTTTTTTGAGTCAAGAAGCAGCTTGGGATTATTAAAAAAAAACACTACCCAATTTTCCAAGTGAAAACAAGTCCACTCTAATTCATCTACTCATTCCTGGGTCTTTGCTATCTTGTTGCAGCATCAGTCCAAGATACATGTACTGATGGACCACTTTAATGGGCTTTCCACTCAACTGTACACCATAGTATATACAATAAGTATTCTTTATATACTTTTTGTGTAAACTTGTTGTAGCTGAACTCTCAAGTGGTAGTGGATATCATTTAGGGATATCTGTTTTATTATGGGCCATGATACAAAAGTATAAGATCATCTGTAAGAAGGAGAATTTAATAAAGGATCTCACCATCTATAGGAAATTCTTCTATTTGGCCCCTGGACTGGATATCTTTCTGACAGTGACAAACATAAGGAAGGGAACAAGTATTTATTTAGCACCTGCTATGTAGCACACACTGTCCTAAGCACTTTACAAATATTATCCCATTTGACCCTCAAAACAACCCAGTGAGGTAGGTGCTATTATTGTTTCCATTTTACAGTTCAGGAAACTAAGACAGACAGAGGTTAAATGACTTTCTTAGAGTTACACAGCTAGTGAGTGTTTGAGGTTGGATTTGAACTCAGTACCCTTTGACTCCAGACTCAGTGCTCTATCCACTGCACCACTTAGCTGCCTTTGATGAGTGTATCTGTTTCTGTTTTGTGCCTTGATATTGATAATCAGATAATTGTTAAAGATATCTCTATTCCATCTTTCAAGGAATCTTGTATAAGCACAGTCACTTTGTTGGGGGAATACCTTAAAGGAAGCATTTTGTTCTACTGATTCAAACTTTTTTTTTCTTTTTATCTAATGACTCTGGGGTGACTATCCCAACTCCTACTCTCATTAATGAGTTGGGTAATAGGAATATGGCTACTATATCACCTCAAGGATCTAGAGTTAACCCTAAGGGGCTAGGATTTCTTTTTTTTTTAAGCAGTCAGGGTTAAGTAACTTGCTCAAGGTTACATGGCCAGTTATTTTTGTGTGGGTGTTAAGTATCCGAGCCTGGAACCGATCCCAGGTCTCCTGACTCTGGGGCCAGCACTCTTACTCACTGTGCCACCTGGCCGCCTCAGGGCTAGAATTTCTTTCTAATGCTCTAGCTTATGAGCCCCTCACCCCACTCCCAGTTGGTATGCTTTTCTTCATTGTTATTAGTTGATATAGATTATCAGTGAAATTTAACTAATTTCTAGAAAAGTGTTTCATATTGAGGTAGTAAAGTGAGAATAATTGGTAGGAAACATTCCCTTAAAAGTCTGTAACACTCTCCCACTAGGACATATAGAATCCAGGGTAAAGTGGATTCAAGAACAGGTGGTAAAGGGGCAACTAACAGCTCCCTGGAAGTCCTTTTGCTGGAGTTCTCAAGAAATTCCCTTTAGGTAATGTATAATTTTTCTTTTTCTTCTTCCAAGTTTTTAGAACCTTGAATCTTTGTGAAGAATATCCTTAGCTCCCATTATAGATACCACCACCAGTACTATGCTAGAATGAGAAAATTTAAAATCTTCCTGACCCTTTGAAGCTCACAAAATTACTTTTCCAACAAGAGAAGAGAGGAGGCCAAGGCTGAGGCCAAAGCACTCTTTTCTGCCCCCTCCTCCCCCCTGCCCCCAAGTGGTTCCTTTTTAGGGCTTTGACTAGAACTCCTCATTTGCTGCTTCCTTGAGCTCTCCAATTCAAGCTAGCTTGGTGGTTTTATACACACCCCAGAAGGCATGACCAAATTCCTAGGTGGTTCAAGCCAAAGAATCATTCCAGGTACTAGGTGGTTCAAGCCAGTCTGAACAGATTTCTTCTCATACCCAGGGAGGGATCCGGGTCTTGTTCATACCTAGTAAACAATCAAGATATGTTCTCATACCAGTATATATATATATATATATATATATATATATATATATATATATCAGGACTAAGTGCATAAGGTGTATTCTTACCTCAAAAAATATCAAGGCTAAGAGGGATACATTGATTTAAGCTTCACTAATATCAATGAATCATCATATAAATATGAGTGATTTTGTGTTCTTTGTACCTTATTTCACTATGAATATATGGTTTGTTAGAGAATGTTTTGGTCTCTCCTCAATTTTTAATTAAGAATATTTTCAATATATGTATAGTTCATTCTCTTAAAGATCATACAGAAATGAGAAAGTAGGCATCTTGGTTAGCAATTATAAATATCCTACCAACTGCCATTTTTAGTGGTAATTCTAACTATAGGGTTTCTACTTATTCAATATCTTTTCAATAATTTGAGAATGAGCAGGGCGGCTTGGTGGTGCAGTGAATAGAGCACAAGCCCTGGAGTCAGGAGGACCTGAGTTTAAATCCGGCTTCAGACACGTAGCACAAAAAACTAGCCATGTGACCTTGGGCAAGTCACTTAACCCCAATTGTCCTACCTTTCCTCTTCCAAAAAAAAAAAGCAAAAAAAAATTAATTTGAGAACGAGTCACGTGTCACCCTCAAAACTGTCACCTCTGTTGAGGATCTCCTATGTGTACACTTGATCCAATCCAGCTGTTCTTCCTATCTTTATCTTCTTTAGTGTAATTTCTACTTTCTCATAAAGCACAGTGGGAAACAAAAGTTAAAGAGAGGTAGTTTCCCTGTCACTGAAGAATAAAATATTTTGTTTTTGAAACTCTAACAGATCTGCTCTGGTTTTTTTTTTTTTTTGCCTTCTGTCTCACATTCAGTTTTATCATTAAATGCTCCTGGGATGATCTGGCCTAATTCTATTTCACCCCAAATTTTCTGTAGACTTTTTTTTTTTACCTTCACTATTTTTTTTTTGCAGTTTCATGAGGCAATACTGATTATAATTTTCCACCATACCACTCTATAAGGTTTGTTTTTTTTAATTTAATTTTTAGTTTACATCATTCATTTCCACAAGATTTTGAGTTACAAATTTTCTCCCCATTTTTCCTCTACCCAGCACCCAAAAACAACAATCCCACTGAATATCCCCTCCCCTGGTCTTATCTCTCCTATGTCTTCCCCCAACCCCCCTCTGATTTTCTAGTAGGGCATGGTAGATCTCTATGCCCCAGTGCCTGTATATCTTATTTCCCAGTTACATGTAAAATAATAATAATAATAATACATATATATTTTTAAACATTTGATTTTAAAGCTTTGAATTACACATTCCTTCCCTACTTCCCTTGTCACCCATCCTTACTGGAAAGACAAGCAATTCAACATAGGCTGTACATGTGTAGCCATGTAAAACCTTACCACAGTGGATATATTGTGAAAGACTGACTATATTTCCCTTCATCCCACCCCCCCCACTTGTTCTATTCTCTACTTTGATCCTGTCCCTTTTCAAAAGTGGGTGCTTCCAACTTCCCTCCCCCACAGCCTGCCCTCCCTTCCATCATCCCCCCTCTCATCCCCTTCTCCCCTATTCTTCTGTAGGGTGAGATACCCTATTTAGTGTGTATTTCATTCCCTCTTCAAGCCAAATTCAATGGGAATAAGGTTGACCCACTTCCTTTTGCCTTCCTATTCTTCCCCTCCATTGTAACCATTTTCCCTTGCCTCTTCTATATGAGATAGTTTACCCAATTCTGTCTCTCCCCATCTCCTCTCATTATATTCCTCTCTCACCTCTTAATTTCACCTTTTAAGTAACATCCCTTCCTATTTAATTGGTCCTGTGCCCTCTATGTATACCTCTATACATATGTACACATTCTCACATATGTATTCATATGCCCATATACTCTCCTATATAGACATATATATGTATGTATACATATATATACATTTCTATTCCCTTAAATTATTCTCATACTGAGAAGTTTCATAATTTGCAATTATCATTTTTCCATGTATGAATGTAAGTAGTTCAACTTTGATAAGTTTCTTATGATTTCTTTTCCCTTTTTACTTTCTCATGCTTCTTGTAATTGAATGTCAAATTTTCTATTCATCTCTGTTTTTTTCATCAAGAATGCTTGAAAGTGGGGCAGCTAGGTGGCACAGTGAGTAAAGTGCTGGCCCTGGAGTTGGGAGGATCCGAGTTCGGTTCCGGCCTGAGACACTTAACACCCACACAAAAATACTATCCATGTAAACTTGGGCAAGTTACTTAACCCCAATTGCCCTCCAAAAGGCAAAAAAAAAAAGAATGCTTGAAAGTCCTCTATTCCATTTAATAACCATATTTTCCCCTGAAACATGATACTCAGTTTTGCTGGGTAGGTGATTCTTGATTTTAATCCCAGCTCCTTTGACCTCTGGAATATCATATTCCAAGCACTTTGATCCCTCAGTGCAGAAGCTGCCAGATCCTGTGTTATCCTGATTGTGTTTCTACAGCATTCAAATTTTTTCTCTCTGGCTGCTTGTAATATTGTCTCCTTGATCTGGGAACACTGGAACCTAGCTATAATATTCCTAGGAGTTTTCTTTTGGGGATCTTTTTCAGGAGGTGATTGGTGGATTCTTTCATCCTCTATTTTGCCATCTGGTTCTAAAACATCAGGGCAATTTTCCTTGAGAATTTCTTGGAGGATGATTTCTAGGTTCTTTTTTGATCATGGTTTTCAGGTAGCTAATAATTTTTAAATTATCTCCCCTGGATCTGTTTTCTAGGCTAGTGTTTTTTTCAATGAGATATTTCACATTGCCATCTATTCTTTCATTTGTTTGGATCTGTTTAATAGTATCTTGATTTATCATAAAGTCACTAGCTTCTATTTGCTCCAATCTAATTCTGAAGGAATGATTCTCCTCAGTGAACTTTTGAGATTCTTTTTCCATCTGGCAAATTTGGCTTTTTAAGGCATTCTTCTCCTCACTGGCTTTTTGAGCCTCTTTTGCCATTTGAGTTAGTCTGTTTTTTTAAGGTGTTATTTTCTTCAGTCAGGTTGTTGACTCTCATTTCATAATTTCCTTACATGGTTCTCATTTCTCTTCCCAATTTTTCCTCCACTTCTCTTATTTGATTTTCAAAATCCTTTTTAAGCTCCTCTATGTAACCGGCTCGTATTTTTCTTGGAAGCTTTTGGTGCAGGAATTCTGACTTCATTGTCTTCCTCCTGTTCCATGCTTTGATCCTTTTTATCCCCAAAATAGGAGTCTAATGTTGGATTCCTCTGTTTGCTTTGCTTACCTCGTTTACTCATGTTGCCACTCAATTACTGGACTTTTGGGCTTTTTGCCACAGTAGGACTCTGCTACAAGACAGGGGAGCTTTGTTCCAAATGCTGGGGTTTTCTCAGCTGCCGGAGGTATTAGTTGGGTGCCATCTCTGAAGCCTCCACATGCTCTAGCAAGCTTGTCACACACCCCAGAACCTCCAACCTAGACAGTGATCCAGATACAACCAGGTTAAAGCAAGAGTGATTACCCCTCAGACTGGTTGAGTGGTTCCCCTACAGTCTGCAGGCCAGGAACTGAAGCAATCACGTGTGGCTGTGGCTGCAGGCCTGGGGCCCCTCAGCTACTTCTTGCCCCAGGGGCAAAAGCCAAGGCACTCCCAACTACTGGATCCCAAAGTCTACACTGCACTGACCTCTCACTTTGTCCTTAGCATCTATGTGTTGATAATTCTGGAAACCGCCACAGCAACTGGTGATCTGAAGTCCCTCCAGCCTGTGGCTGGTCAGGCCTGCCCTGTGGCTAAAACCTCTGGCTTGGAGGGGCTGGGATCAGCTCCCAGAGTGCTGCACTGGCTGCTTGTTGCTGGCCTGCTGGGCTGTTCTCAGTGGGAAGTTAGCTTCTCTGTGTCATTCTGTGGGTTCTGTGCCTCCAAAGTTTGTTCAGAGTCCCCTTTTACATGAATTGGAGATTGTGGTAGCCAGAGCCCAGTGGAAGCCCTGCCTCTACTTTGCCATCTTGACTCTGCCCCCTCCTTCAACTCTTTTTGCCTTCCCTTTCAAACTACCTCACATTTAGCTATTTGGCATTTATTCTCTTCATATTTATTCTGTTTATACTTAGATTGGCCTTGTTCTTGGTTGGTTAGAACACAAGTTCTTTATAAGTAGATATTGTTTCATCTATTGTATTTGTATCCCCAGCACCTAACACAGTACCTGGCACATAATAGGTGTTTATAAATACTTGTTAGCTAATTTAATTGATATGTGGGGTATGTCTGAGGAGTCAACAATGACAGTGAAGTTTCAAACTGGGTGACTAAAAAGGATGGTGATTTCCTTGACAGTAATGAGGAAGATTTGAAGAGAAGGTTTACGGTATGGGAAAGGAGATAATAACTTCTGTTTTAGATAGAGTAAATTAGTCCTGTTTAGCCAGAGTACATAATGGGTATCCATAAAGTTAGTTTAAAAGTCAGGAAAAGTAGGTTAAAAAAAAAAACCCAAACTCATCTAATTTAGGCAAAATAAAATGTTAAAGTAGTATGCAATCTTTTAAGAGAAATGACTCTTTTTCTTTTTATATCATATTTTTTAAACAATTGAGGTTAAGTAACTTGCTCAAGGTTACACAGCCAGTTATTTTGTGTGGGTGTTAAGTATCTGAGGCCGGAACTGATCCCGGGTCTCCTGACTCTGGGGCCGGCATTCTTACTCGCTGTGCCACCTTGCCGCCCCTTTATATCATATTTTACCCTTTTATATCATATTTTATTCATGAATGGATACATAAATGTGGCACAGCCCTATAAGAATAACGTCAGTAGTGCTAAAGCTCTGAAGGAATTGATGTTGGCAAAGAAAGGTGAAGAGAAAGTTTTTAAGAATGTTTATTTTGGTGGGGATGGAGGAAGGATCAAAAGATCAAAAAATTGTGGTGGGTGGGAAAATAATTGATAACAAAGACAGCAGAGCTTCTCAATATTGATTTTGCTTCTGTTTCTCTGCCAAGGAGAATAATCTTTGAACTGGAAAGGGCAGAACAAAAATACCTAATCGGAAGTTGAAACCAAAGATGAGCAGGGAGATAGTAAAGGAGATAGTAAAAACTCTAACTGTCCTTTATAAATTCAAGTCACCTGACGCAGTTGAATTGGATCTTTTTTTTTTTTTTTTGCAGGGCAATTGGGGTTAAATGCCTTGTCCAAAGTCACACAGCTAGTAAGTGTGTCAAGCATCTGAGGCCAGATTTGAACTCAGGTCCTCTTGACTCCAAGGGCTGATGCTCTATTCACTGCACCACCTAGCTGCCCTAATTGAATTGGATATTGAAAGAATTGGTACATATGCTTACTAGCCTACTATTTGTGATCCTGGAAAGACAGTGGAGAACATATACAAAAATATTTATAAAACTTTTTTTAGTTGCAAAGTACTGGAAGGAAAGTGGATGTACATTAATTGGTCAAGATCTAAAGAGACTATCACAATATAATGGATTATAAATGTAGCTTAAGAAATAATAAACAAGAAGGATTCAGAGACACTTGGGAATACTTAGATGAACTGATGAAGAATGAAGTAAAATCAGGTAAACAATTTATACAATGACCACAATAATGTAAAGGAAAACAATATTGAAAAACTTCAGATATCTAATCAATATAGTGACTAATCGTTACTTAAAAGGACAAAGGATGAAGCATGTTACCTATCTCTTGGCAGAAGGAGCAGCTTTCTAAATTTTTGGGCAGATTTCAAATTTTTTTTTTTAGCATTTAATTATTAGTATTTTGATTCTCTAATTTTGCTATAAGTTTTGTTTTCCTAACAAGATTGCAATAAGATTTTCTAATAAGATCTCCTTAAGGGAAGGTTTGGTGTCTTCCTTTATCTCCCAATTCCTTTTTCTTTTTCCCTTACAGTCTAGCTAACCCGTGATCAATAAATGCTTATTGGTTAAAGAAGTTGAAAATAACTGAGGAAGGCTCTGTGTACAAGTGTGAGTACAGGGTTCTGTGAAAAATATTGTTTAGCAAAGTTGTTGGTTGGGATTGAGCCCTTCAAATATGACTTCAATCATGCCAAAGGGATATAGGGGACATTGTGGCAGAACCTGCTCTCAGAAGCCATGTACAGGATGAAATGATGCCACCCTAGAAAGGAGAAAGACAATCCAGTACATTGTTTTTTGGATTTAGCCTCCAGGTAGACTTATTCAAAATGGATGGACTGCTAATAAGGATCTCAGGTGCTGATTCCTCAGAGGGCTATGGAATGAGGCCTATATTTTCAGAGATGGCCAATAAATGGTTTGATTTACTTGACTGTACTTATTTGTTACAGGGAAAGGTTCTATGTGGGGAGGAAGAAGAAAAAGGGTAGAGTCACTGAGAAATTATAATAATGTACTTTAAAAAAAAGAGTACCAATAAAACAAAACAAAAAGACAGTGAAGAACAAAAGAAGTACCATAGGGCAAATGCCTCAGTTTAAAAAAAAAAGAGAGAAAGGAATTGAGTTTTCAAACTTTAGGTCAGTAAATTTTACTTTATAATTATCAAGATTCTAGAACACATAATTAATGAGATGGTTATTGAGTGTCTGAAAAAGGAAAGAGTGAAAAACAGCACAGTTTTATCAAGAACAGGTCATGTCAAATGAACCTTATTCTCTTTTTTGACAAGGTGATGAAATGGGTAGATTAGGATAACATTGTGGAAATAGTTTATTTAGATGTTAGCAAAACATTTGATGACATCTCTCATTCTCTTCATAAGGATAAAGAGATGTGGGCTAGATAATAGAATATGAGTGTATATGCATGTATATAAACACATAAATAAAAAATATATATGTACACATATGCATATTAATGTGCATTTTTGTTTGTTTGTATGTTTGTTTATTTGGAACTGGTTGAATGGCTGAAAGTGTAGTCACTAATGTTTGGATATCAGTTTGAATGGTTTCCAGTGGAGTACTTCAGGGGTTTTTCTTGATGCTATATTGGTCAAATTTTTTTTTTTACCAGTTACTAGATGAAGACATAGATGGCATGTTTTTCAAGTGTGTTAATGACATGTAGTGGGAAGACAGAGTCTGGATTCAAAAAGATCTGAATAGGATAAACTAGGGGTGGGAAACCTGTGGACTTCTAGGGCTACTATGTTTCCGAGTTATCTAAACTTGGAATTTCTTTTGGGTTGTGTTCTATGGATTCTGTTGGTTTAAATTTTGTTGCTTGCTTCCAGTATTTCTTGACAATTTTTCTTTGTGATTTCTTAGGGTATAGTGTTAAGGTTTTACTTTTCCTGATGGTTTTTCTGGAAGATATATAATCCTTAGACTATTTTTTGCATCCTATATTTGAGTGCTTTTTAAAAGTATATAACTCTCATTATTCCTTCCAGTCTTAGAATCCATTGTTTTTCCTTCTGCCTCTGAATTTTTGCATTCTCCTTTTTTTTTTAAGAGGATCTACTGATATACAGAGTGTTTTCATCTTTTTATTAATTCTCTAGTTTCTGGTTGTACATTCTGATTTCTTCCTTAAGAGCTCTAATTTCCACCTTATTTTGTAAACATTTTCACTTTATTATTTTATTCTAAACTACTTGTAGTTCTAAGAATTACTCTATTGTCAATCCAGGAGGTCTTGATGAACTTGTGATATTTTCATCTTTCTCAGGAGATTTTTGACTCAGTTTTCATTATTATGAAGAACTTGTCCCCTGTAATGGTAATGGGAATTTGAAGATCTTCCCTACCCCTTAATAAGCCTAAGGGAATTTGAAAACCTTCCCTACTTTGAAAATATACTTTGCCCCCTAATAGACTGAATGTGATCATCTGGAGCCTGTGGTGGGAGGAGTTTGTGGAAGGGTGGAGCAGAGCCCACAGGAAGTTGGGAGTCAGAACAAGCTAGACTGGAGGGAGGAGAGCACACATCCTAGGGAGAAAGTTAGACTTGTGAGTAAATACTAGTTGGTGAGAAGGCTAAAGGATTCTGTGGCTCTGTGCTGTTGTGGTTTATTAACTTCTTTGCTACCATGATGGAATCAGCAAGCAGATTGGAACTTAGGAAAGATGAGTCTTATTGATTTCAGGTCTGGCACTCTAATCTACTGCCCAATCTAGTTGCCCTTTTAAATGTTCGTTATTAGAAAGATGGCACAATAGATAATGGGCCAGGCCTGAGGTCAGGAGGACATGAGTTCAAATCCAGTCTCAGAAACTCACTAGCTGTGTGACCCTGGGCAAGTCATTCAACCCTGTTTGCCTCCATTTCCTCATCTGTTAAAATAAGCTGGAGGAGAAAATGACAAACTACTCCGGAGGCTTTACCAAGAAAACCCCAAATATGGTCACAAAGAATTGGACACAATTGAAGTGACTGAACAACAACAAATTAATTGTTAGTGAGTCCCCTATCCTTAGAGGTCTTTAAACAATAGTCAAAGGTCACTTGTTAGGTATGTTGTAGAGAGGAGTCTTATTCAGGTACAGGTTGTACTAGGGATGGATGGCCATGGGATTTCCTACTAACACTGAAATTCTGTGTGGTCCTTTGTTATAGGATGTCTATTTTAAAATATTTTATGACTCAGAGAAGTATTAGAAGAGTTATATGAATTGATATAGCCCAAAGAATGCAGAACCAGTAGAACAATAAGCACTATAATGGCAAGGGCTATGACAGCTCCTTCTACCAATTCAGGTTGGCAACTTCTATGCAACTTATGGTCTTAGAGAATTGCCTAGAGCACAGAGAAGTCAAGGGACTTATCCAAGGTCACATATCTGTTACATGTCAGAGACAAGATTTGTACCCAGTTATTCCTGGCTCTCAATTCATTATCCCAAATTACCTTTCAATAAACTCTAAATGCAACAATATAAATGAAAACAATATAAAAAGGAAGTTGAATACTGATTATGTGCAATGAATAATCTTGGTTCTAGTGGACAGAGAATGAAACACATTTCTCTCTTCTTGGTAAAGAGGTGGAAGATACGGGTTTGAAATAGTATACCACATCAGACATGGTCACTATGTTAAATTTTTTTTGTTACAATTTTCTTTTTTACAAGGTGGGAGTAGGGATAATATGACTGTGGTGTAAATAACAAAAAAATCTTTAATAAAATTGAAAGTAAATAATGCTGAATTATACTTCCATTTCAATATCCTAACATTTATGAAATGATGATACCTAGAGAACGCCTCTAGAAAATTAAGAAAATCTACAAGAGAGAATTTATGAGAAAAGGATCAATTTGGCACTTGAAGATTTGGAAAAAGATACCTGCTCCAAGATTTAAGGTACTCTGTAGGTCCTCACACATACCCCCACCAGTGAACTTACCCTCAATAGTTGATCAGTAGACATAATATGTAGTTCAAAGCAAAAGCATTTACCAAGATGGCATAGTAAGAATAGTAGCTACAAAAATCTTGCCCATAAGCCTGGGCTACACTCTCCTACACATTTATACTTTGTGAAAAGAGCAGACATAAATTTAGAGCATAATGGTAGTGAGACACACAGGTAACAAACACATACGACTAAGGCTTATGTCTTTTGTAGTGTAAGGTCTCAATGTCCTTTCTTTCCTTGTGGTATTTTCATGCGATCCCAACCTTTATAAACAATTCTCCCTTGAATCCATGATTGGCTTTCTTCTCTGTTGTCCAAGCACAAGTCATGTACTTTAAAATTGCTTCTTGCCCCCATTTCTGTGTCTTTTTCTGATCCTTCCAGGATGCAAGTATTTTCTACTAGGTGAAACAGTCCTGTAAGATGCTATGACTATTGGAAGTAAGAAGATGAAAAGAAAATACCTTTCTCCTTTCCTCTCTGGTAGAGGCTTAGACATCACACTCTACAAAGCTTTACCTTGCTTTGATTGCTGGAGGACTTGGCTTGATAAAGGCAGGGGTGTGGTCAATCTTTTGACAGTCAACTAATTCCACCAGGGAGTACTCTTTCCCATTTCCTAAATGTATAGAAAGACTTAGATACCTCTTTGTACTTGAACATATTAATACCTCATTATCTCTCTTATCTGCCCCTAACTTTTTGTGATTTCATCAAATAAGATGGGGATTTCAACCCCCTTCCATATTTCTATTATGCTATGATCCTAAGAACCACACAGAATGAGAACGTGTGTCTAGACTGCAGCAATGGAGAGAGCACACACATGAATGAGATCATGGATCCATTGAATTAACTTTATTATCTTTTTCTTCTTTCTCCTTTGGTAAATATGTTAATTTCTTCCCCTTCCCTTTTTGTTTCTTCCTGTTTTCCCCTTTCTTTCACTTTTCTCTTTCTGCCTCCCCAGAACAATGATGAAATAAATTCTTTATTGGAAAAATCTGATTAGTTCAAATTGGTTTGAACTCAACATCACTAAAATATGGGGACTATTCCATTTAGAAAATACCTATCTAAAAAATTCAGGTTAGAATTGGATCTAATGGGAGTGACTTCTTAATATTTGGCGACTTAATCCAATGGGAAGCATGTAGGTCTTTGAATTTTCTTCCTCTGATGGAACCACATCCACACTTCTAAATATCTCTGTACACTGAAATACTTTTTTTTGTATCAATAATTAAGTTCATATTAAAAAAATAAAATTTTTAGCAAAAAAAGAATCAATGATTTCATTGGCACAGGTACTTTTTTTTTTGCTTTTTGGAGGGCAATTGGGGTTAAGTGACTTGCCCAGGGTCACACAGCTAGTTTTTGTGTTAAGTGTCTGAGGCCACATTTGAACTCAGGTCCTCCTGACTCCAGGGCCGGTTCCCTATTCACCGGGCTAGCTAGACACCCCGACAGGTACTCTTTTTAAAGATGCAGCACAGGGGTGGCCAGGTAAGAGCACCGGCCCAGAGTTGGGATGACCTGGAATCAAATCCGGGCTCAGATACTTAGCACCACACCCAGAAATAACTGGCCATGTAACCTTGAGCAAGTTACTTAACCCCAATTGCTTAAAAAAAAAAAGATGCAGCACAAAACTCCTCACCCACAATCCTCTGTACTTCGGAAGACCTTGTTATAGGCAAAAATAATATCCAGCTTCATTGGTGATGAATTTTTCTAATTTTTGGTTTATCGATTTAGACCTGGAAGTGATCTTAGATGTCATTTAATCCGCCTAACTTCACCACTTTATTTTGACAGATGTTAAAACTGACTGGTACTGCAGAAGTCAGTGGCAAAGTCCTTGACTGAGCCTAGGTGCTTTTGATCCAGGGCACTATCTACTGTACCACGCTGCTTCCCTTTAGCTAGGAAGTCTTCAAATGACAGACTATTCTGTTAGTATTCAAAGCCTTCACAATTTAGTAAGACTGCACAGTTTATTCTCCATAGAACCAAGCAAGCATTTGGGGTCTGGTGGGTTTAGGTTTTATATTGCCCTCTAGCGACAGGTACTCTGAAATGCTGGGCCCCGGGGCTGTCAAAAATAAAATGGAAAAGTTAAGTTTGTGGATAATCGTCTCTTGGTACAAAAGAAAAAGGTACCTACTAACTTTGCTAACTTAGACCTATGAACTATATCAAATCAAATGAACACATCTAGTGTCTGCTCTGTAAAACACAGTCGTACTCTGGGATATATAAAGAATCATAAAACCTATCCTCAATGAGCTTGCTAGGAAGAAATGTAGAGCGCGCAGGCCTATGATGGCCTTTCCTGCTGTTAAGAGATGTTTCTTCTTCTGATACTGAGGATCCTGCCTCAGTTGTCCCTAGTTTGCCTCCTTCCAACCTAGAACCAAGTATCCTAGGTCACCAGCCTGGCTCTGTCTCTTCTAAAGGTCGTCTCTGAGGAGAAAGAATAATAGCTACTTTTGCTTTCTCTGGGATTAAGGTTGGAAACCCAGAAGAGGGCTTGATTTCCTCTGTTAGATTGAGAATCCAGGCCCAGGGGAGGGCTATCCTGTGGATTCTCTAGTGTAGACGCTAGGAAAGACCCGAGTTAAGAGGTGCCAGGCCCCTCCACCAATTTAGGACAGATTGGCTTGGGGTTTAAGGAAGCCACGGCCCACGCTGCACCAAAGTCCGTGGGGTGGGGGTGGGGAGAGTAAACCCAGCCAACTCTCCCGTCTCATCCCACCCCTCCCCCACCCCAAGGTCCTCAGAGGTAGGCGTAACTGTCTGTGAGTTCCCCCTCCTCTCCCCGCCTGCATTTGGGTCTGAGGTGGGGGGAGGCGGTGGGCTAACGTAGGTGTCCAGGCCAGGACGAGCCAGAGAAGGATAAGGGAGTGGGAGACACAGACACACACACAGACAGAGAGTGGGGGAAGCACGGACCCGCCCAGCTCCGGGCGCTCCTTGTTAGCATTGGCTACGGCCGCCGCCTCCCGCCCTCCCGGAGCCTGTTGTTGCACGATGTGTACATGGAGCTGCTTCCTCTACCCCTGATTGTTGCTTTGCTCAGGGACCCGTTGCGCCCAGGTATTCCAGCTCCTGCGGCTCACCCTGATCCCGGCATTCTGCCCGGTGGTCCACGTCAGGCGCGCTCCAGTCCGGCCAGCGCCAGCACCACTGCCGCAGGGGCTGCCCAGGGTGCCTACTACTGGAAGACTTGGTCGCCTGAGGGGGTGTGGTGGTGGTGGTAGCGGTGGTGGTAGTTGCGTGTGTGTCTGTGTGTGTGTGTGCGCGCGCGCGCGTGTGCGCGTGTGTGTGCATTTCGGGTGTTTGCCCCCCACCCCCTCACTCCACCACACACTCTCCTTTGCTTCCTCTGCCTTTCCGCCTCGGGCTCCTGCCGAGTGAACCATGTCTGCGAGAGGTGAGTCTTGTGTAAGGGGAAAAAGACCACTGCACCCTGGCCAGTGAGGGTCTGGAGCAGAGGCGCTGTGCGAGGCGGGGGAGGGGAGGACCAGCAGGGCAGGTGCAGAAAGGTTTACTTGCAGCCAGACGTACCTTGAAGGCCCCTTGCTCTACCCGAAACTTTGGCAGCAGAATTCAGGGCTCTGAACAGAGAGGGAAACCGTCCCCCTTGACCTTGAGCCCAGTATGTCTGGGCTAAGCCTCCGGGCCAAGGTCGGTGCACGGTTCACCTGTGTAACCTGTCGGCTGGGGCGGAGGTAGGGGGGGATGGGGGATGGGTTTACTGCTGTATATGATCCGTCTGGAGCTGCCCGAAGGTTGACCGGCAGGGGGGAAGAGATTTTTTTCCCTCCCTTCTTGTTACCATTTTGCTGGGTGATGGAAAGAATCCAGGGCTTGATGCAGCAAGATTTAAAGCTGCAGTGTGTGTGTGTCTCCCCATCCCATTCCCCCTTTCCTCTTTTTGCGAGTAAATTTCCCGTTTGGGTTCGTCTTTCCATTTTTCCCCCTTCTTTCACTCACTTCTTTCTGGAATGAAGGTAGTCTCTGCGGGTGGAATTAGATACAAGGGAAAGAAATCAGCATTAGCATTCCTCTGCTTTTCAGCAAGGGCAAAATTGACTATTTCTTGCCATCTGGAGCCAGAGATGATGCTGGGTAGAGTGGGTTAGTCATAGCTCAGTGGCTGTTACTATGAGTGAAATATTAAAGAGATCAAGTAATTCTGCAGCTTGTGAGCTGTTGTAATGAAGTGGTTTGGTTGTTTTGTCATATTCATTTAAGGAAAATATTGATTATTTTTAGAAAGTGGATTTGAAAAATGCTACTACTATAAGTGTGTCTTCTGTGGACAAGATGGATGGAACTCGTATAAGGAATTACAGTGTGATTTTTAAAGAACCTAAACTTTAATCCTACTTTGGGGGAAAATAGCTTGACAGTGAATACTTCAGTGCTATGTTTCAGGGTTTGTCCCAGGTCATGTAGTAGATTAAGAGATTCCCATTCTACTCTCCCATTTCTATATCATATATATGATTTTTGGGTCACTTCAGTTTTGTGTTAATTGGTTATAATATATTTGAGTTGAAGGAGATAAAGAATTTGCACACTAGGGAAAATGACCAGGATTTAGTTGCTTTGTAGACTGTGTGGTGGGTGTGGATGATAATGGGGATCTTCAGGAATTTTTGTGTTCCTTTAGGAAATCAGTTCCAATGTTCCTATGTGTATAGAAAGAAAATGTAAATAGTGTAGTAAAGATCTGAATATAGTGACATTGACACCCACATGGAGACTTCTAATGAGGGAGGGTACAAAATGGTCTATTGTCCACATTTTTTCCAAGGACAGAATTACTTGTGATGCTTTGCCTTCCTCTCTATCCTTTGTACATGGTGAGAGAGTTGTATTAGGGAAACCTTGAGAGTATAAGTATGGGCTCAAGAAGCTTCAAATTGCTTGAATTAGCTTCCTCCCCCCACTAATATGAGAGTGTAAAGATCTAAGGATTTTTTAAAAATGTAGGAGGTGGAATCCAAATCCCGTTATCAACTCAATGGAGCTGTGCCCTGCCTGGGTTGGGGCTGGGAACTTATACCCAGACTCTGTAGGATTAAGGACCTTAAAGATCCTTAATGAATCCTAGTGCTTCATTTCACAGGTGAGGAAACTGAGGCTCGGAGAACTTCAAGATTTACGCTTGCCCAAGATCACCTGGGAAATAGAGAAAGTAGATTTACCATGGTCACTTGTTAAAGGTTATTACATTTAGAATCATCTTAATGATCATCTATTAAAGGCATGTAATTGAGGGTGGGAAGTGGGAAGCACCTCTAACACTGTTATGAAATTGGTCCTCTGCTGCTGCTGCTTCTTTTTCTGTTCCATTGTTGAGTACTAGAAATAGCTTAATTCCACACACAATTTCATTTATTATAATTTACCAAGTAGATTAGCCTACAGACCTGATGGAATTAAGACAGGGCTGTGGGTGTGGCAGATTTTAATCTTTGGGAGAGAGTTTGCTTTGCACAGAGAGCCTTCCTGTGTCTACAATAAGATTTGAACAAAAACAAACTCTTTTTTTTTTGGAGGGGGGAAGCCCCAGGTGAGCTAGAACTTAGAAAAGTGTAAATCCATTGTTATTAATGAAAAACTTCAAAGAACACTGATGTTGACTTAGAGGAGCTATCTTTGTATTGAACAATAGCAATCCCCAACCCTCTTAAAAAAAAAGTCATGGTTAAGATCTGGTATTTGTTCCCTGTTTACACATTTAATAGTATTGAGTTCAGGAAGATAGATCTCTTAAATCTCCTTTTAGCCTTGAAATTCTTAATTCTTAAATAAAGCTTCCCTTTACATTTCTGTTTTAAATGCACTTTACACATATTTTTCCTTCTTTTTTCTCTTCACAACAACCATAAGGAATATACTTACTTATTATTGCCCTCATTTTACAGAGAAAGCAGAACCAAAGAGACTGACTGATTTTCCTAGGATCATCCCACCAGTAAGTGGTAGAGCTGTACCTTCAGCCCAGACCAAACCCCAAATCTTGTGCTCTTTCCACTATGCTGCACTGTCCCTTTGATAGGTGTGAGGGTAAAAAAGCTGGGGTGCATACAAGTTCACCTCAGACGCATGAATGCACAGAAATACATTTGTATTTCTTTCCCATGTAGTGTCCAATATCATATATTATACATGTTGTTGAGTCATTTTAGTTGTGTCCAATTCTTTGTGAATCCCTTTGAGATTTTCTTTTTTTTTTTCTTTTTTGCTTTTTTAGAGTGGGGAAGGCAGGACAATTGGAGTTAAGTGACTTGCCCAAGGTCACATGGCTAGTAAGTGTTAAGTGTCTGAACCTGGATTTGAACTCAGCTCCTCCTGACTCCAGGGCTGGTGCTCTATTCAGTGCACCACCTGGCCGCCTCCTGTCCCCCTCCTCTCCCCCTCCCCTTTGAGATTTTCTTGGCAAGGATACTGGAGTGGTTTGCCATTTCCTTCTCCAACTCATTTTACAGATGAGGAAACTGAGGTAAACAGAGTTAAGTGACTTGCCCAGGGTCACACAGCTAGTAAGTGTGTGAGGTCAGATTTCAGCTCTTGGTTTTCCTGACTCCAGGCCTGGCACTCTATTCACTATGCCACCTAGCTGCCCACGTATTACACATAGTAGATGCTTAAAAAAGTAATGGTTGATTGGTTGGTCAAGAGAAGATTTCCTTTCCATCCTTCATCCTTCTTCTTCTACTTTGTACTCAGAATAGTGTAATGGAACTAAGACTGGCTCTAACTCCTACTGTGTAACTATAAATTGCTTGGCCTCTCTCTAAGTCTTGACTGAGGCAATTGAACACTAGTCATAATAGTAACAATTGATACTTATTTGGTGGTTTGCAGAGCATTCTGCTTTCATGATCTCATTTGATTCTTACAACATCTTTGTGATGTAGGTTGTATGATTCCAGTTAGCTAGTATTTATTAACCACCTGTTTTGTGTTTGGCATTGTTCTAGGCACTGGATATATAGAGGTAAAAGTGAAAAACTGTACCTATTCCCAAAGAGCTTCTATTCTGCTGGTGATGTAACATGTAAATGCAAGCTAATTTGAGGAAAGAAAGAAAAATAAAGAGGGGGACTCAGGAACATGAGCTGAGCCTTGAAAAAAATTAGAGATTGTAAAACAAGAAAGTGAGGAGGCAGTACATTCTAGCTAGGTATGGCAGACAGGCTGTGCAAAATCAGGGAGGTGAAAGATAGAATGTTGGATTCTGAGAAGAGATGAACAATAACAGGTGTTGTGATTCTCATTTAACATAAGAGGAAACTGGGGTGGCTAGGTGGTACAGTGAATAGAGCACCTGCCCTGGAGTCAGAAGGACCTGAGTTCAAATTCGACCTCATACACTTAATACACACACACACAAAAGAACTAGCTGTGTGACTTTGGGCAAGTCACTTAATCCCAATTGTCCCTCCAAAAAGCAAAAAAAAAAAAAACATAAGAGGAAACTGAGGCTCAGAGTGCTCAAACAACTTACCTATAGTCATATAATTAGTGAGTGGGACTTGAAACTCCCTCTCTCAGTCAGTTAATAAGCAATTATTAAGCACCTGTCATGTGCCAGAAATAAAAGCAAAAAAAAAAATATAAGTCTCTCATCTCAAGGAACTCACAGTCTAATGGGGGCAAAACATTAAAAGTTATATGTACAAATATATATGCATGTGTATGCTTATACATACACATACACACACACTAAATTGGACATGATCAACAGAGGGAAGGAACTAGCATTAAAAGCAACTGGGAAAGCATTCTTTTAGAACTTGGGATTGTACCTGGGAGCTGAGGGAAGCCCGGAGGTAGAGAGAATTCCAGGGTTGGGAGACAGCCAATAAAAATGCCCAGAGTTGAGAGATGGAATGTCTCATAAAAAGAATAGCAATGAGGCCAAGGTCATTGGATTGCAGACTATGTGAGAAAAAGTATAGTGTGAGAAGACTGAAAAGATGGCAGTGGTGAACCAGGTTATCAACGGCTTTAAATGCCAAACAGGATTTTATATTTAATCCTGGAGGTGATAGGGAGCCTTTGGAATTTATTGAATGGAAGGTGGGGATGACCTGGTCAGAAACAGGCTTTAGGAAAATCAATTTGACAACTGAGTGGATTGTAGAGGGGAGATATTTGAGGCAGGCAGACCAACAGGTAGGCTATTGCAAATCATCCAGATAGATTGATATAAGATATTGAAGGCCTGACTTGGGTGATGGCAGTGTCAGAGAAGATGTTACAGAGGCAAAATTGACAGAACTTAGCAACAGAGTGGATATGGAGGGAGGTGAGAGAAAGTGAGGAGTCCAGAATGACACCTAAGTCACAAGCCTGTGTGTCTGAGAGGATGGTGGTACCTTCAACAATAATGGGAAATGTAGGAAGAGGGGAAAGTTTGTGGAGAAAGATAATGGGTTCAATTTTGGACATAACAAGTTTAAGATATCTATGGGATATACAGTTTGAAATATCTAACAGTAAGTTGGAGATACAAGACTAGAGGATAGGACTAGATGTGTAGATTTGAGAATCCTTAACATAGAGATGGTAACTGAATTCATGAGCGCTGATGAGATCATCAAAGGAAATAGTATAGAGGGAGAAGAGGACCCAGGATAGAACCCAGTGAGACACCAGCATTTAGCAGGCATCTCCTGAAGGAAGATCAAGCAAAGGAAACTGAGTGGCAGCAGTCAGCTAGGTAGGAGCAGATGCAGGAGAGAAGTGTCTTGGAAACCTAGAGAGAAGAAATGATCAGAAGAGGGTGATTGATGTCATAGGTTTCACAAAGTTTAAGGAGGATGAGAACTATGAAAAGACCACTAGATTGGCAATTCAGAGACCACTGGTAATTCTGGAGAGAGCAGTTTTAGTTGAATGACGAGGTTGGAAGTCAGATTTAGAAAATTCAGAAAAAAAAGTGAGTGGAAAGGAAGTGGTGGCATCAGTTGTAGATAATCTTTTTAAAGAATTTAGACACAAAGGAAGGAAAGATATAGGATAATAGGGGGATTGATAGATCCAGAGAGAGTTTTTTAAAGATGATGGAGACTCCGGCATGTTTATAGGCTGTTTGAAAGCAGCAGATAGACAAGGAGTGGTTGAAGATAAGTGAGAAAGTGTGTCTGATAGGGCAATCTGCTGGAGATGATAGGATGGAATGGGATCACTTGTGCATGTACAGGGGTTAACATTGGCCAGGAGAGGGTCACACCTCTTCATGGGAGTCTCATGACTCCAGACTTGGTACTGTTTCTACTGTGTCCTGCTCCCTCCCAATACAGTACACATCCCAGAAGTCTTTTTCTTGTTTGAAAAATAGATTCCTATGTCAGTAATTCAATTGGACCAACATTTATGAAGTAATTCTGTGCAAGGCCCTGGGGAGTGTAAAAACAGAAATTAAAAACAGTCTTTGCCATCAGGGAATATGCATTCTACTGGGGAATAGAACCTGGAAACATAAGTATATTCAAGAATATTTGAGGAGGAAGAGAGCAGTAATCACCAAAACATCAGGTGAGGCATCCTGAGGCAAACTGGCACCTGAGATGAGCAGGGGAGGATTCTGTATGCTTGGAGAGAGGAGAGAGTGCATCCCAGGCTTGGGGAGATGAGTCTGTTCCAATGCACAGAGTAAGGAGAATGAATACTGAGTTTGGCCAAAGGGAGCTCTCTCCCACTTCTGACCTACCTAGCTTGTGACATCCACTTCTTTGCCCCTTTAAGTAGGAGATAGAGATGGGTAAGATGGAACAGGCACTTTTACTTCAAGAGATCTCCCCTTAATTTGCCCCTTGGGACACTCCTTCAGCCCTCAGAAAAGAAGTATTTTCTTATTTTTTTAATGACAGAAATAGATTTCAATTCAAGTACTTTGACTATGTGACTATCTGCTCTGTTTGTATGTATATTTGCCTTAAGAGAATTTATGAAAAGTTTAGATGGAATATGTACTATTTTTGATATTACCAATTCTTTTCAGCTAGAAAGGCTTTCAGATCATCCCTGATATAAATCTCCTCTTGCTTGTAAATTAACAAAAAAGTAGGGATTTGAAAAGATATTTATTTTTACTTTATAGTATAGGTTCTTTTACAATTTCCTATGTAAACTAACTTAACACACAAATATATGGAAACAATATGTACACATACATACATATATGTAAGCATATACACATGGATATAGAAGCATATAAACATTTATGTATGTGTACATGTAACCTGGAAGCCAGAACACCAGAATTTTTTTTAATATATCAGACTCTCACCAATTCTTCCCCTTATGCAGGTGTGGAGCATTGAGTAATTAATTAATTTCAACCATTGAGGAGGGTCATTTGCAGCTCATGCAAATGGCCCTTTGAACCAAGAAATTACACACATGCAAACATATTAGAGGTCTGTAATATGTATACTGAAGGCAAAATAGAGTAAGACCTGAGTTCAAATCCAGTCTCTTACATGTACTAGCTGTACATGTTATCCTGGTCAAGTCACTTAACCTCTGTCTGCCTCAGTTTCCTCATCTGCAAAATGGGAATAATAATAATACAACCTGCCTCCCAGCTCAAATATACTTTGCTTCCCCAATTAATTATTATTATTATTATTATTTTTACTAATTTGCAAGGTGCTTGTTCTTAGATTGTCTACTTCTCCAGCATCGAGAGTGATAGCACCATGAAACCAAAAGTGTTGTGCTAATTAGAGTTTATTTTGTTTTGTTTGGGGTTTTTTTTTGGGGGGGGAGGTTTTGAGAGGAAAAGATCTAGACTTGTGCTTTTATTAATGTGGAGGACTCCCAGTGTGGAAATACCATCCAGTAATGAAGATCAGCAACTTACAATAATTAAATTAATTAATTTACAATTCTGCAGTTGCCTAGGGCACTAAGAGGTTAAGTGTCTTTCATGACACAGTGTAAAAATTTTATACAAAAAATTTGTAGGGACCGCTAGGTGGCACAGTGAATAGAGCACCAGCCCTGGAGTCAGGAGATCCTGAGTTCAAATGTGGCCTCAGACACTTAACACAAAAACTAGTTGTGTGACCTTGGGCAAGTCACTTAACCCCACTTGCCTTCCCAAAAAAGCAAATAATAGAAAAATAAAAAATTTGTAAACTTTAGGGAACATTTTCCTGGTGACGGCAAATACCTTACATTCACAATATTATAACAGAATTTTTGCTTACAATTTTTATTTCCTTTTGTTAATATTTATCTTTCTCCCTTTCCCTCTAGTTTCAGGTTGAATTCCAGTTTAATCCATGCTAACATGAGGTACATATGTAGTCATTTTCCCTATGCATGCATTCCATGCTTTCTAATAAAGGCTCACATTTATTTCTTAGGCTCTTTACTCATTTGGGGAAGCTAGGTGGTAGAGTGGATAGAGTGTCCAGCCTGGAGTCAGAAAGACCTGAGTCCAAATCAGGCCTCAGGTATTTACTGTCTCTGTGACCCTGGGCAAGTCACTTAACCCTGTTTGCCTTGGTTTCTTCATCTGTAAGATGATCTGGAGAAGGAAATAGCAAGCTACTCCAGTATCTTTGCCAAGAAAACCACAAATGGGATCACGAAGAGTTGGACATGACCAAAATGACTTAACAACAACAAAGAATACCTTTCATCATTTATTTGTTGATTTCTGCTAATGTCTGAACTGAGCAAGCATTTCATGCACTGTTGGCTCTCTGCTTTAAGAAGTGATCTTCAGCAGCATAGTGTTTCTAAAAGTGGGACCTACCTGTACATCACTACTGGATCAGTGTCCACAAAATCCCTGTGACTAATGTTTTATATTTGTCCCCATAGATACGTCTCAGAATTTTCTTTTCTTTTGTTTTTTTGGAGGGCAATTGGGGTTGTGACTTGCCCAAGGTCACACGGCTAGTTGTTTGTGTGTGTTGTGTCTGAGGCTGGATTTGAACTCAGGTCCTCCTGACTCCAGGGCCAGTGCTCTATTCACTGTACCACCTAGCCACCCCAGTCTCTGAATTTTCTAAAGGCTCTACTCATGCTTTTTTTCTCCAGTTTTCTCTCTTATCAGAAAATATTTGAAAGCAGAGAATTTCTCTAGTTTGTAAACTCTGTTTATCAAAAGGATCAGACATAGTGTTCTTTGCTGTCTGTCATGCATGCCTCATAATCTAGAGGACAAATGTCACCATTTTGTCACAGATGACAGCTTGAGGCTGAAGTCAGTTCATGCATTTATTGGGAAGTGAGCTATATAAATTCAGAACAAAGAGAGTTCATTGGAGCAATAGAAGGATTAATGTGGATAAAACAAGAGTATGAATTCTGAATTTGGAGATCTATAATAGAGAGACAAATTGGATTTGAGCATGATCACAAATCTTCTTATTTACAAAGAACATACATTTTCCATGCTCACTGAGAATTGAATGGAAGGGATTTTGTTTTTAACTTAGGCTAGAAATGAGGGAGAAATTTCTTATCCTAAGGGTCAAAGGAGGTATAAACAGAAGCAGGAATATTTTCTTCCTCTTTAAAGCATTGAATCTGAGCTTGGGTCTGTCTCCTCTTTCTGTGAGAATGGAAAATTTGCTTATTGCTCAAATTTGTGTGTCAGTGAGTCAACAGTGACTGTAGCCCACACACACATCTAGGGCTGATGTGCTCCTTGGTTTCCAATGATTTTTTTTTCCTATCAGGCCATTATTGATTGTCTGCATATTTTCTATTTCATATGTACAGCAAATCTTGAATACAAAACTGGCTTCCCTTTACCACTAAGAGGACTTTTGGACTACTCTTCACTAGAAGGTAGCACATGTCAAGTACCATTAAAATAGTAAACCAACTCTAATTTAAAGTAAGCAAAATATCTTTAGGAAGGCAGACATGCCACAAACATCATGTGTATTCGAAAGGATGGAAAAGCTTTTGAATTATTTGATATGGGCAAGGAGAGTAGATGCTAATCTATGCCACATTTCCCTTTTCCTTCCCCAAATAATAGATAATTCAGTGGGGATATGGGAGACAAAATGTTTAGTTTATTTTTGTCCTTGCACATTTTATACAGGTGGCTATATTTCTTCTATGGGTAATGTGGTTTGTAAGCAGACTTAAAGGTCAGATTATTTCTATGATTCAATTTCCCTTTTGTCTAAATTCCAGTTAATCCAAGATGACTTTGTTACTCTATCAGTGTGAAGAAACACAGATATGGACACTTAGTAGAATTGGAGGATTTATTCTCCTTTCCCTCCTATCCTGGCCCTTGGTGTTTCGCTGTTGTTGTCTTTTAAGTGAGGACAATCATGAAACAATTCCTCCAGTAAGAATTGTTTATACTGTGTTATATGTATATAAAAAAAGAAAAGATTTTACTGTAATTTGGCAGGGAGGCTAAAGCTATTTACACGATTCCATAAAACTGGAGGATAAAGGGAAGTAACTATTTCATGACTGCCCTGAGAAAGGTTATGCTTCTCCTGAGCCATCAATAACTTTTCTTTTTTCTTTTTTTGCTTTTGGGAGGCTTCTTGGAATCCCAAGTATCAGAATTTTAGAGCTAGATGAAAATTCAGCAATCATCCAGTCCACCCTACCTCCCCTCATTGTGAACATAAAGTATTTGCCATCACCAGTAAAACGTTCCCTAAAGTTTAGAAATTATATATATATATATAATTTATATATATCCCCTCGCCCCCAATTTTACAGGTGATAGAACTGAGACCCAGAGACAAAGAGATTTACTCAGGGTCTCACAGCTAGTTAGTGGCTAAGCTGAGACTAAAACTTGGGTTCAAATCTCAACTTTATCACTTAATATGTGTGGAACCTCAGGCAAGTCATTTAACTTTTTTAGTCTTCGGTTTTGTCATGTGTAAATCAGAGTTGGACTAGTTGGTCTTTGAAATCTCTCCCAGTTCTAAATCTATACTCCTATGATCCCAGACCACAACTTACCTGACTTTCAGTTCAGTGTTCTTTGCCTAGCTACTTTTCTCTTCTTACGTTGTCTTCCTTTCTCATCTTCCTCTTTCTTCTCATCTGAAGCTTGATGTTGGAAATGATCTTGGATCTGTCACTCCTTTCTCTTGTATTTTATTTTACATAATAATGACTATTATTATAGCAGGTGCTTAATAAATGCCTGATTCCTCATTTGTAAAATAATAATGATGATGAAGAAGATGATGATGATAGCATTTATATGGCACTTACTATGTACCAGCCACTATGCTAAATACTTTGCAAATACCATCTCATTTGATCCTCACAACGACCATGTGAGGTGCTGTTGTTATCCCTATTTTACAGATGAGGACACTGAGGCAAATACAGGTGAAGTGATTTGCCCAGGGTCATACAGCTAGTGAATGTTTGAGGCCATATTTGTACTCAGGTCTTCTTGACTCCAGGCCCAGTGACCAATCTATTCACTGTGTCACTAATGGAAAGGTGTTGTGAACAATATCCCATATCCAGATTCCTGTGAGGTTGGCAACCTGTATTTTGTCAGTCCAAGAGAAGAATTTTGGATCATAGAATTGGAAGGGTCTTTTGAAGGTATCTAGTCCAAATCCCACATTTTGCAGATGAGGAAACTGAGACCAAGAAAAGTTGGAGGCCTTAGCTAAGGTCACATAAGTAGTAAGTGACAGAAGCAATATTTGAACCCAGATCTTCTGATTCCAGATTCAGTGTTCTGGACTATACTTGAGGGTCTAAATAATTAGCAAAGTGCTGATTTTAAAAAGGTCTAACTCTTTAATCAATAACCACAGTGATGTAAATGGAATGAGTTAGGTGGCCAATCTGTGACTTTCTCAGTATAGGGAACACCCAATGAGGAAATTTTCTCTAGCAATATGGGTCTGCACTTTCTGTCCTTTATCCTCCGAGAGATATAGCTAGAGCATGGGGACATTAATTGACTTGTCTGGGACCACAGTCAGAACGGGACAGAGTAAGGACTGTAAATGAACAGAATACAGAAACAAGGTGGAACATCTTATAAGTGTCATGATCAGTAGTGGCCCCAGAGAAGGGGTGAGGAAGAACCTTCCTCCTTTTGTTACAGAGGTAGGGAGCTATAATTGAGGAATACTGCACAAACTGACTGATGTGCCGACTGTGCTCAGTGGGTTTTGCTGAATGGTTTTTCTTAGTTCTAGGTATGGGCCCATCATGAGAGCACTTTATTTGGAAATGACTATGATGTTAAAACAAAAAGCATCAATACAAATTACTTTAAAACAAAGGGTATCAACCAGCTGTGGAGGCATGGGATTGTAATCCCTGCTGCCTGAGGCTGGCTCATCTCTTGAGCTTGGGGCTTCTGAGCTTCATTGGGCTAAACTAATGAAGTGTCTGCACTAAGTGTGGCATTAATGTAATGTGTTGGCACTGGGTTGCTTAAAGAGGGTAGAATCTGCCTGGGTCAGAAATGGAGTAAGTCAAAGGTCTTGTGCTTATCAGAGTGGGACCAGGCCTATTATAATAGCCTCTGCACTCACAGCCTGGGCAAGATAGCAAGCCCCAGTATTTCAAAACAAAACAAAACACTCACTATCTCTGTCTCTCTTTCTCTGTCTTTTTCTCACACATCTAAACACATAACTCTTCTCAACTTTCTGACAAATAGATGGACAAATTATTTTTTTTGGAGGGAGGAAGGCAAGGCAATTAGGATTAAGTGACTTGCCCAAGGTCACACAGCTAGTAAGTGTCAAGTATCTGAGACCAGTTTTGAGGTGAAGTCCTCCTGACTCCAACAAATTATTTTTAATCAATATTTTTGCCATCATCATAGCTGTAAAACCTTGTGCTACATTTTTTAAAGAAGGAGTAATTTTTCATCTGTACTCTGCAAATTGCTTGTCGATTGATTAGAAGACCTATGGTTGGTTGGTTTGTTTTTGCCACCCAAACTACTATAGTTTTCAAATAGACTTGGAGGAATGGTGTTACATGAATAATGATTATTTTCTAAATAAATGAAAAGAGAAGAGAGTTCTTTAATTCACATATGACAGCATGTTCTTTTCTGCCAGAAGAGCTAGATATGAGAATTAGATCAGATCTTCGTATGTTACTGCTTCTCTGGACCAGTGTTTTCTCCTTTGTAATAAGTACAGCAGTTTGGTTTTGCTTTTTGACTGTGCCCAAGAGTTTCACTGGTGCTTAGCTTTCTTAGCTTGTCAGAAACTGAAGCCATTAAAAAACTGAGAAACCAGCAGAGAACTGAATAGCAACAATGAAAGGAAATAGGGACAATGAGGTAAAAATCTATTTTAGACTCCCAGCTCTGAATAGAGATGAACAGAAGGAAAAGAAGCCCAAACAGTGAAAAATACTGAAAAGTAGTATGAGGTTGCTAACTTAAAGAAAAATCTTATGACTTGCTTTCATTCTGAGTAAAATGAGCCATAATTTTTTTTATGATTCAATCATATCTGTAAATAATGTGGATATCAGTGAACATTTCCTTCTAATGCCTGTGTCCTTGGTCCCCCTCTGCTTTCATGAGATTTCTACATGTGACTCTGATGAATGCTGGGAAAAAATTTATCTTGTTTTCATTTCCTAAATGCTCATGATTATTTCTCTTTATGGGATAATTTTCTGCATATCTAACTGCACATGCCTTTTGTTATTTTGAGAGGGAACCCCCCCCCCAACTCTGCAATATCATTCAAACATTGCCCTAAGAATACCTCCAGTTAAGTTATATTCCAGTGCCTTGCTGTGATGTAAAGATGACCCTGAATTCTCTAAGACTGGATGTGACCCTGAGGAGTTCTCAAAGGCAGTGTCAGCAGGGATCAAACTGATAGGTTTTAACAAGATGGAAAGACTTTTCCAGACTTGAATAACAGATTATGTTGATTGTTGAGAGAGCAGACAAGATCTCACTTCTGAGAGTCTGGCTCATCCTCAGGTTAGTCACCAAGTAGACCTCATGAAACCATCCTTTAAGGCTTGGAGTCGTTGCAACTTGCATTAGTGAAAGAAGAGTTCACACTGATGAAATGGTTTGGTTTGGTTAGGTTTAGGGATTGAGGTTTGATTTTTTTTGATGAAGTTTGAAAACATTCTACCAATAATCAGATGTAATAAGATAACTGAGATATGTTATTGTGCAGTATATTTGGGGGAATTACTACATCATTTTCCTTCCTATTTCTTCCTTCAGTTATGTCATTCTACTTGTCCATACTTGAAGGCTAAGGTCCATCTGCATATATCACTTCCCTTGTCACTTAGAACTTTGATAACCTTTGGTAAAGTATATTTCCACTAGCTCATTGCTGATCTTCTATACTACTTGCCCATGTTTCTTGTCTGCATTCTGATCCTCATTGCCCAGTTTCCTCGTTGGGATTCCAATCCTCACCGCCTAACGTGTTCCTCTGACCTTTTATACTTGGCTATAACTCATGAGACCTACTTTGTTATTTAAACTTTGTCTGGTTATCCTAAACCCTGATGAATAGCTTGTCTGACAAAGGCTTTTGGTATGATTTTTCAGTTGTTTTTTGGTCATGTCTGATTCTTCATGACCCCATTTGGGGTTTTCTTGGTAGAGATATTGAAATAGTTTGCCATTTCCTTCTCCAGCTCATTTTACAGATGAGCAAACGGGATTAAATGACTTGCCCAGGGTTGCACAGCTGGTAAGTGTCCGAGGCCAGATTTGAACTTAGAAAGAGGAATATTCCTGATTCTAGGTCTTGTGGTTTATCAACTGCTTCACCTAGCTGCCCTTTGGTATAATTAGCCATGTTTATTTTCAGCTCTTTATTCCTTGGTCCCAGATCTCAAGCAAGACCTCAAGCATTGCTATGACAGCTTGCCACTAGCAAGCAGTTCAGCATGGACATTAACATTGTGAAAGAACTGAATCTCTAATTCTGCCCTCCGTTGTTCCTCATTGGTTTTTTTTTTTTGCTTTTTTTGGGAGGGCAATTGGGGTTAAGTGACTTGCCCAAGGTCACACAGCTAGTTTTTGTGTTAAGTGTCTGAGGTCAGATTTGAACTCAGGTCCTCCTGACTCCAGGGCTGGTGCTCTATTCACTGAGCCACCCAGCTGCCCTTGTTCCTCATTGTTTAGCATTCAGGTCCTTCCTAACTCTAAAGCTATCATATTATGCTCTGTTCTGGTTCTATTTTTTCCCCCCTTTTCTTGTTTCAGAAGTTCAGCAAGTTCTCTGTAGTGTGTCAATCAAGAGCTTTTATGAAGGTTGAATTCCCTCTACAAAGTGATAAATTCTGATGATGTCAGGCCAATGTAGTAGAGTTACCCAAAGCTCCTGTTACCACCCTCCTCTTCTTTCTGCTATTACATACCCACTCTAGGACAGTCTACCTTTAGGATTTATCCATTTTTAGGACAACTGGAAGAGGTCACACTTTTGTTCTGGTTAACAGAACCTGGGCTTGGTTTGCAGCAGGATATAGAAAAATGAAAAATGGGGAAAAAACTGAGAATACTTCAGAATCATTCAAAGGCCAGGTTGTTATAGAGATGATTATGTGGCTTCCAAGATTCAAGCTATGAGATCAGTCAGTGTCTGTGAGAGGTGGAGGAGAGGGGAATGTCTGGGAGGATGCAAGTGTTATTAGCCTGAAATTCAAACTGAACCCAAGATACAGGATATCCTTCAACATAGGCAATCAAAGGAAGACTTACCTGGCAAGTAGCAAAAGTCCATAAAGTCAGGTAGTTGGCATCTGGTACACCATTTAGCACCAGAAAACTTTAATATAAAATTGTAGCCACTTTAAAATAGATTTTTTGCTTGCTGTTCTATTGTGTGCACTGAAAGAATAAGAAAATAAAAGTGGCTTAGGTAGTCTAGGGCATGAAAGAAAACTCTTTTGCACCTGAGTGTCTCTACACAGATGAAATGATCTTCTCTAAGACTTATTAAGTTTTTCTCCCATTAAAACCCATGGGTCACATCAAGCCCAGCAGCAAAATGAACCACTTGGCCTTACTTAAGGAGATTGGAAATCAGTGAGTGATCCAGTTTCCAGGGAACTGGAATATTCAGCTTAAGCCAGGACCAATAGTAAGATAGACTTACTATGTATATGTAGACCATGAGCTGCTGAGACTTAATTGGGTTCTTTTTGCCTGGCACCAGAAATGGTCCTAGAGCCTGGGGTAGAGATAGACAGCCAGGGGGCTCCAACTGCAAAGATTAGAGGGACATGGTGACATGAAATCAGGCAAAGTATTGTATTAGATAGCCATGATTATTAATTGTCTGACCTTACTTTCTACTCTCCAGCCTTCTTTGGAAGGAACTGAAGATATTTAACTTGGGGAAGATAAGACTTATTAGGATTTGGTGATTTAATTGCTGTCTGCAAACATTTAAAGGATTGTCACTTGAAAGGTAAATAGACTTGCTCTTTTTGGCCCCAGAAGACAGAAGCAGACACTATGGGTGGAGAGTTGCAAAGAAGCAAATTGAGGCTTGATGTAAAGGAAAGACTAGCAATAGGAGCTAGCAAAAAAACAAAACGAAAACAAAAACACCAAAAAAACCGGAATGGGTTGTGCAAGAAGTTCTCCCACCTTGGAGATGTTCAGGCAAAGACCAGATGACTGTCAAGTTTGTGGTTGAGAAGATTATTATTTTTTTTAGCGGTTGCTTGGACTGGAGGACCACTGAGGTCTCTTCAGACTCTGAGATTCAGTGATCATGTATTGCATTTATACTTTTACCTTAGGGAAAAAAGGCAATGGCTTCTTGGACTAATGGAATATGCTTGAAGAACTGTGGTAATTTACTCAGAAGTGCTGCTTAAAGGGAATGAATGTAAAATAGTGTTTGAGTCAGTATTAGAAGAGACAATGTAATTAACCCATTTATCCCAGCACATACTCTTGTCATCGTAAGGAGGATAAAACACTGCTAAACAGTAAAATAAGAAAAACTGTTAGTATTCAGAGAACTTTATTTAAGTAAGTTTTCTTGGTCTCAGCTGCTTCCGATTCTCTACTTCTTATTCTCCCTAAGAGACATTTCTTTCCTGTTCTTCAATGATACTGGCAATTTCCCTGAACTTGGGACTTCTGCCCATCTATTATGAACCCCTGCCCAGGAATTTTCCGTCATGTGTTTGGTCACCGTATATAACAATAGAGGTAACCTGTGACCCAGAACCCTAGGCTCTTCACTTACACATACCAGATTCAATCTGGGGGGCATTTCTACTAATCACTCTCTTTAGGTCAATTTGTCTCTACATAAGGTGTCCCAGAGCACATCAGAATATGGCTCAATCCTGGATCTCTACAGAAATGGTAAGAGTCTTCAGCTTCTATGCCAACACATTGTATGAATATCAGATACAAGGCAGGATTTAGTTAACTATAGAAAATGGAAAAGACAAAAAATTTGTACATAAGCCCTTTCACAATCACACCAGCTTCCTTTCCTTTTTCAAGAAGTTCCATTTCTACCAGGAACCAACACTGAACTCCAGACTTAGAGTACTTCCCTATGGTTGAAGATCCCTCAAAAAAGAAATCATTTAAGGGTGGTCAAGGATTGATCTCCCACCCTTTAGTTACTGTACTTTTCATAATCACCTATACAATCCTCCAGGCTTTATATAGCTCTGTTCTAATGTTGAGGCAGCGAGGTGTTGCAGTGGATAGAACACCCAGGGCCTGGAGTAGGGAAGACTCATCTTCTTGCATTCAAATCTGGCCTCAGACATTTACTAACTATATGACCCTGGGCAAAGTCAGTTAACCCTGTTTACCTCAGTTTCTTCATCTACAAAATTAGATGGAGAAGGAAATGGCAAACCACTTTGTAAAGAGCTGAACATTATTTAAACAATCTAACAATAACAACAAATATTGAGTATCCCACCAAAGAGGATATTCCAGAGAGAGAATATTTTTTTAAACTCCTTCTGTATGCCAGATACTGTGTTAAGGCTCACAACCTAGATTTCATATTCAAATTATTATTTCTCATTCATCATATTCAATCTGTTGCCAAGGCTTGTTGATTTTATCTTTGCCCCCTTCTCTTCTTGGAGGCCACTTCCACCTTTTTCATTTCATGCATGGACTATTGCAACAGTCTATTCTTAGGAATGCCTACAGTCTAGCCTCAGTCCAACCCACCCTCCATACAGCCACCAAATTAATTTTCCTAATGTGCAGGTCCCACCACATCACTCCTCTACTTAATAAATTCCAGTGGCTCCCCAACACTTCCAGGAATAAATACAAAATCTTCTGTTTGTTGTTAAGAAGCTCTTTATAATCTAGACTCCCTCTGACCAATGTTTTTCAGGCTTCTTACACCTTACTCCCCTCAGTATGCTTTCATCTGTTGATACTCATCTCCTTGCTATTTCTCCAATATAATATTCCATCTTTTATCTCTGGACATTTTCTCTGACTGTCCTCTATGCTTGGAATGCACTTCCTCCTTCTCATCTCTGCCTACTGTCTTTCCCAGCTTCCTTCAAGCCCCAACTAAAATCTCATCTACAAGAAACCTTTCCCAACTCCTCTCAATTCTAGTACCTTCCCTCAGTTAATTATTTTCTATTTAACTTGTATATAATTTTTTCTATATATATTTATTTGCTTATTATCTCCCCTATTAGACTATGAGCTCCTTTAGGGCAGGGCCTGTCTCTTGCCTATTTTTTTTGTCTCCAGTGCTTAGTACATAGTAGATGCTTAATAAATGCTTATTGACTGACCTCTGACTATTTCCTCATGCCATTTCTGAGTCTCATTGATTCTATCTGTGCAACACATCTTGCATTCATGCCTTCTTCTCTCTTTCCATTGTTATAAGGCCCTTGTTGCCACTTTCCTTGACTACTACAATGGCCTCTTTGCAAATATTCTGCTTTCACTCTCTCTTGCCTCCACTTCATTCTACTATCGCTACCAGAATGAGCTTGTCTTATAAGGTAGATCTGGTCATGTTATTCTTCTACTCAAAAACCTTCAGTGGTTCCCTATTGTTTTCTAAATAAAGTTCAAACATATTTCCCTGGTATTACAGGCTCTCTACAACTCACTATCATCCTGCCTTTCCAGTTTCAATCTCATATTACTCTAGCCAAACCAAACAACTTTCTGTTCTTCCCTCCACTCATTGCCCTCTTATTTCTTTGTTTTTGCTCAGGCTCTTTCTAATCCCTCAAATGTCCTTTTTCCTTGTTTATTTGTCTAATTCCTATCCATCCTTTAACTCTCAATTCAAGCCTTCACTCCTTCCTATAGCCTTCCCTTCAGGCCTTATACAGAACTGTTTGTCACTCACGTACCCTTAGCATGTAATATTGCCTGTTAGTTATCTGTATTGACATCTCTGCACAAAGCAGGTATTAAATAAATATTAATTGACTGATTTCTTCCCACATATAAGGGTAGGACATAGGTCCTACCCTTCTTTCAAGGCCTAGCTCTAGTTTTACATTCCCCATGAAGAAACTACAAGTATGATAACCAGTTTTACCTTTGCAAATGTGGTCAGCACAATGCACTGTAAAAACTGGGTACTTAAGTTTAAAAAAGACTATTTTTGTCTTTTTCTAGTATGAGGCCATTTGTTTTTGTTTTTCATTCCAAAAGGTTTAATTGAAGAATCTCTTTTTCAATTGTTTCATTATGTTTTTCCTGTAAGTGTCTGAGTGTTTTTCCATTTTACTTTTTATATCAAGGGCAAATTTTTTGCAATTATTTAAAGGTCCTCCACTTGATTTTGCCTTTTAATGACATTTTCATCATCAATCTTTACTGTGATGACTATCTCCATTGTTAGTCCTGACATTTTACTTTTACTTAGCTATTCATATGATGTGCCTATAAAATAATGAGATGAGCTCATTATTTCTTACTTTGTATATATCTTGCACCTACCATTCCACATACATGTTAAATGCTTCCCCCTTTTTTCCCCAGTAGAATATAAGCTCCTTGAGGTGAAGGACAGTTTCATTGTTCTTTTGTATTTCCAGTGCTTAACACATAATATATGCTTAATAAATTCTTGTTAAAAAAAGCAAGTGAACCCTCAGGCCATCTATATTATTATTTCATGGAGATAACTTATATGGCAAGTCTATTAATTCTTTTTTTTTCTGGCTAGCTAAATAATCAGTCTGGTCTAGGAAGCCTGTACTGATTACAAACTATTACAAGGTATGACTGAACCACTTTCTTTTTTTTTTAACTTCTGATCCAGTGTATGTTTTTCCTGCTCTGTCTTTTCAACTGCTTATAAAAACAATTTTAAACATTCATTTTAAAAAATTTTGAGTTCTAAATTCTCTTCCTTCCCTTCCTCATTCTTCTCTCTCCTCCCTGAGATGGCAAACAATTTGATATGGGTTATACATGTGCAATCATGCAAAACATTTCCGTGTTAGTCGTGTTATAAAAGAAAATACAGATTAAAACAAAAACCATGAAAAAATAAAGAAAGTAAAAAAAATAGTATGCTTTAATCTGCATTCAGACTTCACCAGTTCTTTCTTTGGAGGTAGATAGCATTTTTCATTATAAGTCCTTCAGAATTGTTTTGGATCTTTGAATCCCTGAGAATAGCTAAGTCATTCACAGTTGATCATTATCACAATATTGTTGTTACAGTGTACAGTGTTCTGGTTCTGCTCACTTCACTTTGCATCAGTTCATTCCGGTAAGTTATTCCAGGTTTTTCTGAAAGCAACCTGATAATAATTTATTTTTGTTGTTGTTTTTGTTTTGTTTTTTTGGAGGGGAAAAGGTAGGGCAATTGGGGTTGTGACTTGCCCAAGGTCACACAGCTAGTTTTTTTGTGTGTGTGTTAAGTGTCGGAGGCTGGATTTGAACTCAGGTCCTCCTGACTCCAAGGCCAGTGCTCTATTCGCTGCGCCACTTAGCCACCCCCTGATAATAATTTCTTATAGCACAATAGTATTCCATCACAATCACATACAATTTGTTTAGCCATTCCCCAACTGAAGGGCATCCCCTCAATTTTCAATTCTTTGCCACCACAAAAAGAGCTGCCATTAATATTTTTGTACATATAAATCTTTTTCCTTTTTTCTAAAACTTCTTTTGGATAGTGGTATTGCTGGGTCAAAAGGGTATGCACAGTTTTATAGCTCTTTGGACACAGTTCCAAATTGCTTTCCAGAATGATTGGATCACTTTATAACTCCACCAGCAGTGCACCAATGTCTCAATTTTCACATATCCCTCTTAACAGTCATCATTTTCCTTTTCTGTCCTATTAGCCAATTTGATAGGTGTGAGGTGGTACCTCAGAATAGTTTTAATTTGCATTTTTCTAATCAATAATGATGTAGAGCATTTTTTCATATGAGTATAATAGCTTTGATTTCTTCTGAAAACTGCCTGCTCATATCCTTTGACCCTTTATCAATTGAGGAATGCCTTATAGTCTTATGAATTTGACTCAGTTCGCTATGCATTTGAGAAATTAGTCCTTTATCAGAGAAACTTGCTGTAAAAATTTCCCCACAGTGTTCTGTTTTCCTTCTAATATTGACTGCATTGGTTTCGTTTGTACAAAACCTTTTTAATTTAATAAATAAAAATTTTCCATTTTATGTCTCATAATGCTCCCTATCCCTTGTTTGATCATACAGTCTTTCCTTATCCATAGATCTAAGAGGCAAATTATCCTATGTTCCCCTAATTTGCTTATGATATCACCCTTTATGTCTAAATCCTACACCCATTTTGACCTTATCTTGGTATATGATGTGAGTTTGTTCTATGCCTAGTTTCTGTCAAACTGCTTTTCAGTTTTCCCAGCAGTTTTTGTCAAATAGTGAGTTCTTGTCCCCCAAACTGGGATCTTTGTGTTTATCAAACACTAGATTACTATGGCCATTACCTACTGTGTTTTGTGTACCCAATCTATTCCTCTGATCCACCATTCTATTTCTTAGCTAGCACTAGATTATTTTGATGATTGCTGCTTTATAATACATTTTGAGATCTGGTATGGCTAGGCCACCTTCATTCACATTCTTTTTCATTAATTCCCTTGATATTCTTGAACTTCTGTTCTTCCAGATGAATTCTATTCTTATTTTTCTCTAGCTTTATAAAATAATTTTTAATAGTTTGTTATGGCACTGAATAAATAAGTTAATTTAGGTAGAATTGTAGTTTATTTGTTGGCTTGGCCTCCATAAGCAATTAATATTTTTCCAATTGTGCAGTTCTGACTTTTTAGTGTGATTATATTCAGATAGTTCCTAGTTTGTCTTGGCAGATAGACTCCTAGACATTTTATATCGTCCAAAGTTTTTTTTTAATGAAATTTCTCTTTCTATCTCTTCTGCTGGACTTTGTTGGTAATGCCTAGAAATGCTGATGATTTGTGCAAGTTTATTTTATATCCTAGAACTTTGCTAAAGTTGGTAATATTTTAAGTAATGTTTTAGTTGATTCACTAGGATGATCTAAGTATACCATCATATCATCTGCAAAGAGTGATAGTTTTGTTTCCTCATTGACTATTCTAATTCCTTCAATTTCTTTTACTTAAGATTGCTGTAGTTAACATTTCTAGTACAATGTTGAATAACAGTGGTGATAATGGGCATGCTTGATTCATCTTTGATCTTATTGGGAAGGTTTCTAGCTTATCCTCATTACAGATAATGCTTGCTGATTGGTGGTTTTAGATAAATACTACTTATCATTTTAAGGAAAGCTTCATTTATTCTTATGCTTTCTGGTGTTTTTTTTTAAGTCATTAGTGTTATATTTTGTCAAAAGCTTTTTCTGCATCTATTGAGATAATTTTATTTTTGTTGGTTTTGTTCTTGATATAGTCAATTATGCTAATAGTTTTCCTAATAGTGAACTACCACTGCATTTCTAGTATATATAAATCCCATCTGGTCATAGTGTATGATCTTTGTGATATATTGCTGTATATTGATATATTGATCCTTGATAGCATTTTATTTAACATTTTTGCATCAATATTCATTAGGGAAATTTGCTTATAGCTTTCTTTCTCTGTTTTTATTTTTTTTTTAGTTTAGGTATCCATCTGGCCCTGAGGATTTTTTCCTAGGGAGCTCATTGAGGCTTGTTCAATTTTTTTTTTCTAAGATAGGGCTATTTAAGTATTCTATTTCTTCTTCTGCTATTCTGGACAATTTATATTTTATAACTATTTGTCCATTTTACTTAGATTGTCAGAGTTATTGGCATCCAATTAGACAAAATAGCTCCTAATAATTGCTTACTTTCTTCTTCATTGGTGGTGAATTCACCTTTTTCATTTTTTGGTAATTTGGTTTTCTTCTTTCTTTTTACAAGTTAAATTAACTAATGGTATATCTTTTTTTTTTCATGAAACCAGTTCTTAGTTTTATTTATTAGTTCAATGGATTTTTTTACTCTCAATTTCATCAATCTCCCCTTTGATTTTCAGGATTTCCAATTTAGTGTTTAATTGGAAATTAAATTTTTTTCTAGTTTTTTTTTCAGTTGCATGTCCAATTCATTTATCTGCTCTTTCTCTATTTTATTGTTGTAGGCATTTAGAGATATAAATTTTCCCCTAAGTATTGCTTTGGCTGCATCCCATAAATCTTGGTATATTGTCTCATTGTCATTCCTTTTAGTGAAATTATTGATTGTTTCTAAGATTAGTTCTTTAGGATTCAATTATTTAGTTTCTAATTACTTTTTAAGCTGTCTTTCTGCTTAAATATAATTTTATTGCATTATGATCTGAAAAGGATGCATTTAATATTTGTGTTTTTTTGCATTTGGTTGTGAGGTTTTTATACCCTGATACATTGTCAGTATTCTGGAGGAACCATGTATACCTTTGAAAAGATATATTCTTTTCTATTTCCATTCAATTTTTCCAGAGTTCTATCAGATCTAACTTTTCTAAATTCTATTCATCTCCTTAACTTCTTTCTTGTTTATTGCATGGTTAGAATTATCTAGTTCTGAGAGGGGAAAGTTGAGGTACCCCCCTAGAATAATTTTATTGCCTATCTCATTTTGTAACTCATTTAACTTTTCCTTTAAGAATTTGGATGCTATACCTGAATTTGGCTCTACAATATTTGAATTGTTTCTTTGCTACTGCTTGCAGCACTTTCTCCTTGACCTGGGAGTTCTAGAATTTGGTTACAATATTCCTTGGAGTTTTCAATTTGAGATCTCTTTCAGGATGTGATTGGTAGTCTTCAATTTCTGTTTTTCTCTCATGTTCTAGGACATCAGGGCAGTTTTCCTTAATAATTTCTTGAAATACAATACCTAGGCTCATTATTTGATTGTGGTTCCAGGTAGTCCAATAATTCTTAAGTTATTTTCCAAGTCACTTGTTTTTCTGATGAGATATTTCGCATTTTCTTCTATTTTTTTCTTTTGATTTGTTCTTGAGGTCTCATGGAATCATTAGCTTCCACTTGCCCAATTCTAATTTTTAAGGAATTCTTTTTTTTTTGCCTTTTGGAGGGCAATTGAGATTAAGTAACTTGCCCAAGGTTACATGGCTAGTTATTTTGTGTGGGTGTTAAGTGTCTGAGGCTGGAACTGAACTTGGGTCCTCCTGTCTCTGGGGCCGGCGCTTTACTCACTGTACCACCTAGCCACCCAGAGGAATTTTCTTCTTTAGTGAGTTTTTCTACCTCCTTTTCCATTTGCACAATTCTACTTTTTAAGAAGTTGTTTTCTTCAGTGAATTTTTGTACATCTTTTTCCTCTTTTTTTTTGCTCTTTTTTTTTTTTTTAAAGCAATTGGGGTTAAGTAACTTGCTCAAGGTTACACGGCCAGTTATTATTTCTGGGTGTGGTGCTGAGTATCTGAGCCCGGATTTGATCCAGGTCATCCCGACACTGGAGCTGGTGCTCTTACTCGCTGAGCCACCTGGCCGCCCCTAAGCAATTGGGGTTAAGTAACTTGCTCAAGGTTACACGGCCAGGTGTTTCTGGGTGGGTGCTAAGTGTCTGAGCCCGGGATTCGATCTCCAGGTCTTCTCAACACTGGAGCTGGTGCTCTTACTCGCTGTGCTACCTGGCCGCCCCTTTTTTGCTCTTTCTTTACCAAGTTGTTGATTCTTTTTCCCCCTATGATTCTCTTGCATCACTCTTATTTCTTCTCCCAATTTTCCCTCTACCTTTCTTATGTATTTTTTTAAATCCTTTTTGACCTTTTCCCTAGAATTCTTTTGGGGCCTGACAGTTCACATTTCCCTTTGAGGCTTTGCATATAGCTGTTTTGACATTGTTCTCCTCTTCTGAGTTTGTGTTTTGCTCTTCCCTGTCACTATAGTACCTTTCTATGGTCAGGTTCTTTTTTGTTGTTGTTTGCTCATTTTCCAGTCTATTTCTTGACTTTTAAGTTTATGTTAAAGTTGGGTTTTGCTCCTAGGGTGAAGTGGAAACTGTCCCAAGCTTTAGGTTTTTTATACTGCTGTTTTTAGAGCTAATTCTGGAGACTTATAAGTTTTCAGTTCTTCTAAAGTGGAATGATCTAAGGAGAGGTATGGTCATCATTTTTCTGGCCTGTGCTCTGGTCTGTGAGCAACCACAAGAATTCTTTTTTTGCCTTGTAACTGTGATCAGAGTCCCCACTCCCCCAAGGTGGGCTACAGTGTACTGGTACTCCTCCTTGCCCTGTCACTGAGAGCTAAACATGTGACCCAGATCCCCATGTGGGTAATGCAGCAGAGTCCTACATCTAGTGACAGCAAAATATCCCTAGTAATCTTGTTCTGAGTTGTCCAAGCATCTTACCCTCTGTGGTCGGAGAGGTCTGGAAGTTGCTGCTAATTCAGTCACTCTCATAATGTCTGTTGCTTGGGTGTGGCCTGCATTGGCCTGTACTTCACTCTCACCCCAGTGAGATGGACCTTTTCTGCAGATCTTCTCAGTTTTCTCATCCTGGAAAATTGTTTCACTATTTTTTTTTTGTTCTGCTACTCCAGATTTTGTTTTGAGGCATTATTCTAAAGTTGTTGGGAGGGGAATTTTAGAGAGCCCCAGGGAACCCTTGCTTTTAGCCTGCCATCTTGGCTCTGACTCAACCTACACTTCCATCTGTCTTTAGATATTTAGAGAATGTGGAAATTCTAAGACAAGCATTGATTATTATTATTAGGAAAATGCATACACACACGCACACACACACATACCACTATCACCACCAATAAATATGGAACCAGTGATCCAAATTGACATTCACTGTTTTAAAATTATAAGTATTAAAATAGCTTATATATCTTTTAAATATGTAACTTTATGATACTCATGTCATAATAATAATTTAAATGTAATAATAATAATTTAAGATCTTTACCTTACTAACTATATATTAACTAGAACAAGTCTTGGGTATAATTCCTATTCATGTAAAGAATGATTTTGCCTTTTAGTTTCTTTATTAGGTACCTTCTGCAGTTAATATTCCTACCAGAAATGACATTGAAAATGGGTTTCTCCTAAATGTGAGATGAATGAGAAACTTATTTCCCCATATTTGCCTTTTCTTGACCTAGTTTTCCTACTGGGCAAGGAATGGTGGATCTTGTTGCTATGTGTGTCACCACTGGTGAGACTGGTATCTACCAGGAGTAAGTCTAATAGACTGGGTAAGATGTTATGGTTCTTGGCACTAGGTATAGCTTTGGGTGAAGAGGGACTTATATAAATTTGTTCATCTGTGTGGTTTCACTAACAGACTTAGTGACCAGAATTCATAGGAAAATCTTTGTTTTTTGTTGCTGTTGATTAATCACGCATTGTAGATTGACAACACCTCCTATTTACAGTCATGTGTAAAATGTAGTCTTAGTATATTTCCAGGGCCATGAAAGGTTAAGTGAAATGCTGGTGGTCCCGCAGCTAATATGTATGAGGCAATACTTGAACCCAGGTCTTTCTGCCTCTGAGGTCAGCCCTTGACTCACTGTACCCCAAGGACTTGCCACATCAGGAGTTCCTAATATGAATGCAATCATAGATCCAAGACATTCCCTCATCCTTACTACATATACTAACTATTAGGAGCATATAGTACATTTTAGTTTCAGAATGATGTGATATTCTAATGTACCAAGATGATGGAAGCAATTTCCAAAAGGAACGAAGAAATTTTCTATGTGGATTCTGTTAAATGTAGAAGGGTCTTAAATAACCTGTTAGACAAAAGAAGTCTCCTATAAAGTAACTTTTGGTTTGTTCTTTTACATTTTTCAACTTGCATTTGTTGAATCTATGTGTATATATGTGTGTTTGTATACACACAATAAATGTATTTATATTGTAATTTGAACTTAAACAAATGCAGATATTTTAAATTGTAAGCACATATTGATAAAAGAAACAGGTGATGAGGACTGATTTACATCGTGGTGCCTTGGACTAGGGAGTCAAGAAACAGAGATTTTGCTTCCAGGTAGATTACTAAATAAATGACCACATCAGTTCTCTGAACCTTAGGTTTCTTATCTGTAAAATGCAGATGTTGGAGTAAATTCTCTTTAAGGTCCATTTCAGGGGGTGGAGTCAAGATGGCAGAGTAGAAGCAGGACCTCTGCGGGGCTCCGTCTTCCACCTCCCCCAATCCATGTAAAAAGGGGACTCTAAACAAATTTTGGAGCTGCATCACCCACAGAATGACACAGAGAAGCTAACCTCCTGCTGAGGACATCCCAGCAGGCCTGCAGGAATTGGCCAGCACAGTGCTCTGGGAGCCCAACCCAGCCCCTCGCCAAGGCTTTAGCCCCAGGGCGGGCCTGACCAGCCACCAGTCAGAGGGACTCCAGATCAGCAGCAGCTGTGGCCGTTTCCAGATTTATCAACACATAGATGCCAAGGACAAAGTGAGAGGTCAGTGCAGTCTGGACTTTGGGACCCAATAAGTGGGAGTGCGTGGCTTTTGCCTGTGGGGCGAGAAGCCACTGAGACACCAGCACAGCCAGCCAGCGCCACGTGGTAGCTTCAGCTCCTGGCCTGCAGACTGTAGGGGGGACCAAGCACCAGTCTGAGGGGTAATCGCTCTTGCTTTAAGCTTCTTGGATCTGGATTGCAGTCTAGGGTGGAGGTCCTGGGGTGTGTGTCCAGCTTGCCAGAGCATGTGGAGACCTCAGAGAGGGCACCCATCTAATACCTCCGGCAGCTGAGAAAACCCCAGTATTTGGGACGAAAGCTCCCCTGTCTGGTGGCAGAGTCCTACTGTGGCAAAAAGACCAGGGGTCAAGTGACTGAGGGGCAACATGACGAGGCAAAGGAAACAAAGCAGACAGAAGATTCCAACATTAGACTCCTTTTTTGGGGACAAAAGGGAGCAAAGCATGGAACAGGAAGTCAGAACTCCTGCACCAAAATCTTCAAAGGAAAATACAAGCTGGTTATAGGCCATAGAAGACCTTAAGAAGCATATAAGAGAAGTGGAGGAACAATTGGGAAGAGAAATAAGAACGATGCAAGAAAATTACAAAATGAGAGTCAACAGTCTGACTGAGGAAAATACCACCTTAAAAAACAGACTAACTGAAATGGCAAAAGAGGCTCAAAAAGGCAATGAGGAGAAGAATGCCTTAAAAAGTCGAATTTGCCAAATGGAAAAAGAATCTCAAAAGCTCAATGAGGAGAATCATTGCTTCAGAATTAGATTGGAGCAAATGGAAGCTAATGATTTTATGAGAAATTAAGATGCTGTTAAACAAATCCAAACAAATGAAAGAATAGAAGGCAATGTGAAATATCTCATGGAAAAACCACTGACCTGGAAAATAGATCCAGGAGAGATAATTTTAAAATTATTGGACTACCTGAAAGCCATGATCAAAGTAAGAACCTAGAAATCATCCTCCAGGAAGTTTTCAAAGAAAACTGCCCTGATGTTTTAGAACTGGAGGGCAAAATAGAGGTTGAAAGAATCCACCGATCACCTCCTGAAAAAGATCCCAAAAAAGAAAACTCCTAGGAATATTATAGCCAGGATCCAGAATTCCCAGATTAAGTAGAGAATATTACAAATGGCCAGGAAGAAACAATTTGAATATTGTGGAAACACAATCAGGATAATCTAGGATCTGGCAGCTTCTACATTGAGGGATCGAAGGGCTTGGAATATGATATTCCAGAGGCCAAAGGAGCTGGGATTAAAACCAAGAATCACCTACCCAGCAAAACTGAGCATCATGTTTCAGGGGAAAATATGGTCATTCAGTGGAATAGAGGACTTTCAAGCTTTCTTGCTGAAAAAAAACCAGAGTTGAATAGAAAATTTGACATTAAGATAAAAGAAGCAAGAGAAGTATGAGAAGGTAAACAGGGAAAAGAAATCATAAGGAACTTATCAAAGTTGAACCATTAACATTCCTACATGGAAAAACAATAATTGTAACTTATGAAACTTTTCTCAATAGTTGAAGGGAATAGAAATATATATGAGGGTATATGGGTATATGAATACATATGTGAATGTGTGTATACATGTTTACAGTTATACAGAGATAGAGGGCACAGGGCCAATTTAACAGGAAGGGATGATACTTAAAAGGTGAAATTAAGAGGTGAGAGAAGAATATAATGAGAGGAGATGGATAGAGACAGAATGAGGTAAACTATCTCATATAGAAGAGTCAAAGGAAAATGGTTGCAATGGAGGGGAAGAATAGGAAGGCAAAAGGGAATGGGTCAACCTTATTCTCATTGAATTTGGCTTGGGGAGGGAATGAAATACACCCTAAATAGGGTATCTCACTCTACAGGAGAGTAGGGGGGAAGAGTATGAGAGGGGGGATGATGGAAGGGAGGGCAGGCTGTGGGGGAGGGAAGTTGGAAGCACCCACTTTTGAAAAGGGATGGGATCAAAGTAGAGAATAGAACAAGTGGGAGGTGGGATAAGAGGGAGGGAAATATAGTCAGTGTTTTACAATATGTCTACTATGTTATTGTTTTGCATTAGCCACACATGTACAACCTATACTGAACTGCTTATCTTCCCAGTAAGGGTGGGAGACAAGGGAGGAAGGGAATGAATCTGGAATTCAAAGTTTTAAAATCAAATATTCAAATATATCCATATATACTATTATTAATACTATTTTACATATAATTGGGAAATAAGATATACAGGCACTGGGGCATAGAGATCCACTGGAAAAGTCGAAAGGGGTATGGGAGAAAATGGGAGAGAACAGATTGGAGGAGGGGATATCTTGTGGGACTGCTATTTTGGGGCGGTGGGTAGGGGAAAAACTGGGAGAAAATTTGTAACTCAAAATCTGGCGGAAATGAATGATGTAAATCAGAAGTTAATAAAGCATTTGAAAAATTTAAAAAAAGAGAGGTCCATTTCACTCCTAGAATCCTGTGATTTATGAAGGAAGTGACCAAAAGAACTTGCTATTGGGCTGCTTGCCTGAGTTGCTGTTTTAAATACTTACTATAATATGAAGAAGAAAAGTTTATACTACAGATTTACACATGCACACACGTGCAAATAAAGTGTGTGTGATTGTGTGTGTGTGTTTGTATACCATGCTCTCTTGTCCTGCTTCCTTTCTTTAACATTTGTTTTAGATTTGTGATCTTTGTCAAAACTTCCTTGTAAAATGGTAGATAGCTAACCTCAGAGTTGGAAAGACCTGGGTTCAAGTCTTGTCTCTGACCTTTGTTACCATGGGCACATCACTTAACCTCTCAGTGTCCCCACAATATTCATGTAAGTATTATAAATGATTATAAATTATAATAACAACTAGTACTTCTAGAGTGCTTTAAGCTCTGCAAAATGTTTTGGGGATGGGGAAAAGGAACAAACACTTATCAAGTACTGCTGTATGTCAGATGCTATGTTAAGTGCTTTACATGTATTATCTCATTTGATCCTTACTAGACCACCCATCTGGGAGATATCTGCTATTATTCCCATTTTACAGATGAAGAAACTGAATCAGAGGTTAAGTTCTTGCTTAAGGGTCACACAGCTAGTAGGTACCCGAGGCTAGATTTGAACTCATGTCTTTCTGACTCCAGGTCTTACATTCTTTCCCTCGTGGCAGCTAGCTGTCTCAAATTAGAAGAGTTGCCAATCTACAGCACATAATTAGTAAAGAAAAAAATATTTTTTCTCATCATTTCTGGATGCCTAGTCTCCTAGTTATATAAGATGAACCAGGTTGCATAACCCCCTTCCCACCCAAAGCTATCTAGTGGCAAGAACTATAATACATTTACCCAACTCTTCAGACTTTATAGCTTGATACAAATATTGTGCAAATTCTCTGGAACAGTACAACTCTTCAAGTCAGGTAACTTGTGCCTTAGTTGACTAGCTCACTAAAAGCAGAAATGACTTCTTCCTGGTCACAGTATATGTCGGGCAGAATTTGAACCAAGTTCATCCCAACTCTAGCCCTCTAACAGACTAATCTACTGGCATTCTTCCTTTCCTTGAAAGTTTATTTTGTAAAAAAAAAATGATTAGAACTAAACCAGATTATCTGTAATTTAGAGAGGGCCTAAGCTCATTAGGAAACCTGATTTTGCTTATTTGAGTCCTTGACGCAGAGAAATGCTTATTTAATTACCTCACTGTTAAAAAGAGCTGATCTTTGAAGCTCTACAAATGCCTTAGGGATTCTGGAAACCTCCTTGCCTCTTTCCTTAGATGTGTTAGGTACTTGAGTCAGGTTCTTCATTAGATAACTGCATATTCAGAATCAGGATGGCAAAATTATAGTACTTCCCACTCAATTAAGAGGAGGAAATACTGATTTAAAAAGGCCAGGGAAACAGGGATTCTTAATAAACATTTCATTGACTATGTGCCTAGTGTGCTTGTATCATGCATTATGGGGGAAAATTGTTTATGAAGCTGATGTCAGGATGCTGAGTGAATATCATGAAAACATGGAGTAAAAGCCCATTAGGGTAAAGTCCTTTTTAAAAATTACATTTGCTGGCTTACTGTTGGACCAGACCATAAAGAAGCAGTGACATTTAGTGGAAATGTATTTCATTTGTGGAAAGCTGGAAAGCAGAAATTTTACCAGATAAAACTGTCAAATGCAATATACTTTACAAATTCATTTGAGCACATTGAGGAATGATTATTGAACAACAAGAGTAATGGCAGAAAAGATGTCCTTTCTTTCCCTTTAGCTTTGTTGAGAAAATCATCAACAAAATGCTGATTTACCCACTTATCTCACATTAAATGTGTTTCCTAATTTCTCTTTGTGTTTTTGTTCTTTATGTTCTGAATTAATTATGCCTGTGTTTCCAGTAGTTATGAATAAGGTTTAAATGCTAAAACATGGTATCACTGTTGTTCAGTTGTTTCAGTGATGTGTTTCATGACCCCATTTGGAGTTTTCTTGGCAAAGATATTGGAGTGGTTGGCCATTTCCTTCTCCAGCTCATTTTACAGATGGGGGAACTGAGGCAAACAGGGTTAAGTGCCTTTCCCAGAGTTACCCAGTGTAATGCCAAGCAAAGGCAGCTTCCCAAGGTTCAAAATACCAGCATAGGTGCTCTCCATTTTATTCAGTGACAAATTAAGAACAGAGAGAATCAACATATAGCATAATTCAAAATACAGCATTTACCAAGTGATTTAATCAAGTACTACCCCATCCCTGGACATTACATTCATTTAATCAATCACAAAGTCCTTCTAAATACTACTCTACCCCTAGGCTGTACATTCATTTAGTCTATCACAAATCCCCTCTTCTCAAATGGAGATTAGTTTCCAATCATTAGTAAAGTACATTCATTTGTTTAATCACAGAGCACAAAAAAGGCAAAAGTTCCCCACCCTTTGATCACAATTGAATCTATGCCAGAGTTAGAACAAGCTTAAGCAAAGCATTTAATACCTAAATGGAGGTCTTTTCTTCATCTTTACAAGAGGCAAGTTCTCAGAAATCTTTGTTCCTGGGGAGACAAAGCTTAGCAAGGCCACAAGATACATTGCCAGTGTCTTCATTAATTCATTCTCTGTCTGCAGAACAGTCCTAGGACCCCTGAAAACATTAGCAAAACCCTCTTCCAGGATTTCTGTAAACATACAAGAAAATCCTTCTTCAGGGCTTCTGAACCAACAGCAAGGTTCCCATTCCTCTGCAACAACAGGACTGTTCTTCACCAGTGGACAGAATTCACTCTCTGTCTGCAGAACAGTCTCAGGAGCTCTGAACGAACAGCAAGGTTCCAAGACCTCTGCAGCAACAGGACTGTCTTTCACCAGTGGACAGATCTGGCAAAACAACATCAAAACAGACAGACAAAGTACCAGCATAACAGCCATGTCTCCTCAGTCCTTGGCAGCTCTGGGTGGTAGCTCTCAAAAGTCCTGGGCAATTCAAAGTGGCCCTCAGCAATCCTCTCAGTCTTTCTCTGCCTCCAAAGTTGCTGCTTCCAAAAAGTTCTTCTGCCTCTCTCTTTTCTTGTGTCTCTCTAAATTTAAGTCACCAGCTCCTCCCAGTTCAGCCCTCTCTTTTCATGTCAACAAGTCCATCCCACAAGTGGGATTCACAAGCTCTGGGTTTTAACACAATCAAACCAAAACCCAAGCCAATACAGGGGGATCTTTAAATTCAGTTACTATTACACCCAGCTAGTAAATATCTGAGGTCATATTTGAACTCAGGCTCATATTTTGACTTCAGGCCTAGCACTCTGTCTGCTATACCAAAGAAAGAACTAAAATTGGGTGAAATTATCTGGATATAGGAGCAAGACTGACAACAGGTCCCAGATAGAGTTTAGTTAGCTAGGTAGCATTTATTAAGCACCTACTATGTGTCAGGCTCTATGCTAAGCAGTGGGGGTTCAAAAAAGGCAAAAAGGCAACTTTTGCTCTCAAGAAGCTCACAGTCTAAGCTTAGAGTAATAGTCATTTGAAAAATGTTTGACTTTGATGAGTAGGTTTTGTGTAAACATATGTTTGAAGGAGAGTAGTATATAGAACATCCAAGACAGAGTAGGATATTTTCTGAGATAATGAGTTTCCTGTCACTGAGGGCATTCAAGCAGAATCCAGATTAATGATTATTTTTTGACATGCTCTGTATTTTTTTCTCTTTATAAAAAATATTTTAAAATATTCTTTAAAAAAATTTTGAGTTCCAAATTCCTCCCTTTCCTTAGCTCTTCATCCACCCATTGTGAAGGCAAACAATATGATATCAATTATGCAGGTGAAGGGCAGCTAGGTGGTACAGTGGATTGAATGCCAGCCCTGGGGTCAGGATCACCCGAGTTCAAATTCAGCCTCAGACACTTACTAGCTGGGTAGCTCTGTGCAAGTCACTTAACTCTCTTTGTCTGTTTCCTCATTTGTAAAATGAGCTGGAGAAGGAAATGACAAACCACTCCAGTATTTTTGCCAAATGGGATCATGAAGACTTGGACATGACTGAATGACTAAACAACAACAACAACCACAAAAACATGTGAAATCATGCAAAGCATTTCCATATCAGCCATGTTACAGAAAAGCAAGAAAAATAAAGTGAAAAAAATTATATTTCACTTTGCACTCAGAATTCATCAGTTCTCCCTCTGGATGTAGGTAGCATTTTTTCATCATGAGTCTTTCTGAACTGCCTTGGATCATTGTATTAATTGTAGTAGCTAAGTCTTTTACAGTTGATCATCATTACAATATTATCTCCTGGTTCTGCTCACTTCACTCTGCATCAGTTCAAATAGGTCTTCCCAGGTTTTTCTGAAATTGTCTCCTTTGTCATCTCTTATAGAACCATATTATTCCATCCCCATCATTTACCACAGCTTGTTCAACCCCACTTGATGGTCAGCCCCTCAATATCTAGTTATTTGCCACCGCAAAAAGAGTTGGTATTGATATTTTGTACACATACAAGTCTTTTTCCTTTTTATTTTATCTCTTTGGGATTCAAACCTAGTAGTGGTATTGCTGTGTCAGAAAGTCTGCAGGATTTTATTGCCCTTTGGGCATAGTTCCAAATTGTTCTCCAGAATAGTTGGCTCAGTTCAAAGCTTCAATAACAGCACATTAGTGTCCCTAATTTTTTTCACATGGGATGCTCTGTACTGATGCACTGTGTAAGAATTTGGGCTAGATGACCTCTAAGAACCCTTCCAACTCAGATTCAAGATGCTATCACCTGTGGTTTTTTTTCATTTTTATATTTTGTGACTTTTGATCATCTTTTGATCTCTTAATTTTTTAAAAATATTGGGCAATGGATATGGTTCTCATTGCTCAATTAATAATGGGTTAAATAAAACTTGGTTTTAGCTGCCATTGAATTTTTTAGCTTGCATAGATCATTATATTGTTGAGGAAAGAAAGACACCAATGTAACCAAGAGAGAATGCACAGTTGTTATCTCATATGTGGCTGAGCACAGTTAATAATAAGGTCCAGAAGAATAAAACCTAGAGGAAGGCAAACCTCTTCCTTCTGTGCTCTCGAAAAGGAAAGGCTGTAGAAGTAGATAACGTTCTCTGAGAAGGGTGTGACTAGTCTTAGAAAACAAGATGTCTTTGTAGGGCTGTGCTAGTAAATCAATGGATTTTCAGTCTCAGTAATTACAAGTTTTAAGAGGTACACACATGTCATTTTCATGGGACTAGGGGAGGGGGCAGGGAGATTTCTTCATTTAAACATGTTAATTGTGAGGCACACTACACAACAGCATGACTGCTGTCCAAAATAAAGCTACCATCCTAGCTTAGTTTTCCATGATTTGTAGCCAGAATGTTCTGATTTTTTTTTATGCAGACAGAATGGAAATAGGGGAGATTAAGTTCCCAGACATGAGTCCACATGGAACAGAGTGGCAGAGCAGGCACACCCAGGGATAAAACTCCAGAAAGGCCAGAAATTGCATTGAAATATGCAGACAAAAAGTGCTTTCATTGTTTTTTTTCTGCTTATCTCAGTATATCTGACAGCAGAAGTATTACTACAGAAAAGACTTGTACTTTTACCCTTTGGATTGTTTTTGTAGATTACATATTGTAAACTGGTTAAGCAGAGACTGTGTATAATTTTATGTTTGTTTAGGAGTGCTACTAAATCTGATGTTTATTTAGTATCAAGAAGGCTCTTTAAGCACCCAAAATCACTAATAAAGATGAATGATGCTTGAAAATGGATTTAACCTAATTCTCTTGACCCTGCTTATGACTCCCATTGAAGTGCAAATAATTCAATTCCATATTAAGGGATTTGAATTTTATCTTTACTTTCTACTGTCTTGTTTAAATATTTTAAATTCTCTAGCATGCATGGACAGGGAAAATACTTAATTTTTTTTTTTTTGCTATCTTCTGGAGATCGAATTAATTGCACCAAATTAAATATTATCACTTGCATAATGTTATTCTAGGTGGTGATTAAGATACAAACTTTAGATAAGGACATTATTTAGATGAGGACATTATTTGTCCTCCTGGAGTTTGGTAGGGAGATGACATCCACACTTATGAATATAATACACAATATTGCATGATTAGAGCATAAGGGAGTTGCATTCTATGAGACCTCTGAAGGAAAAAGTTGTCTTCAACTATAAAGATCGTGGTGGACAAGGAATTTTGTTGACTGTGTGCATATTCCCCAGGCAAAGCAAGTAAAGGAAGACATTTCCAGCCTGAGCAAAAAATGACACAAAAGTGGGAGAATATCAGGCACATGAGGAGAGGGACCAAGTAAAGAATGACACAGTTTCCATGGGGTGCATAATACATGGAGAAGAATAATTTGAAAAAAGGCTGAAGCACATGAGAGACATGAATAATGGAAAGAGTGTTGGATTTGGAGTCTGAGAACCTGGCTTCAAATTCTGCCTACCTTTGCTATTTACCTTTGTATCCCTGGGCAAGCCATTTCTGCTTCGTAATCTTTGATTTCTACATCTATAAAATGAAGAGGTTGGATTAGATCAAGGGGATTAACTATATATATTTTTTTTGGTCATGGATCCCTTTGGCAGTCTAGTGAAATATATGGACCCCTTTCCAGAATAATATATTTTTCTCCTCTTTTTTTTTTGGAGGGGGAAGTCAGGGCAATTGGAGCAAAGTGACTTGCCCAAGGTAACACAACTAGTTTTTTGTGTTAAGTGCCTGAAGCCAGATTTGAACTCAGGTCCTCCTGACTCCAGGACCAGTGCTCTATTCACTGCACCACCTAGCTGCCCCAGAATAATATATTTTTAAAATGATATTATGAGATGTTAAATTTTAGATAAAAATTAGACAAAAAAATGAATTTTTTTTTCTCATCTAAGTTTATGGACTCCCTGAAAATCTATCCAAAGACTTCTTGTCTCTGGGAGTCAGGTTAAAAAACCCAGATGAACTCAAAAGTCCTGTCTCCTCTAAATCTATGACAGTATGTTAAGTAGGGTGCTGTGATGATGAAGGGCTTTGAATGCCTGACAAAAGAGTTCCAACTTTACTCAGAAGGCAGTAAAGAACCACTAAATATTTTTTAAGAGAAAAGTGACATGATCCAGTTTAAGCATAAGAAAATTATTTGGAAATAGGAAAGTTTTAGAGGAAAAGTGGAGGGAGTAAGAACGTTTTGGTGAGTGATGTAATAGCCCAAGTGGGTAGTAATGAAGGCTGTTTATAAAAGGGTAGCAGTAGTAAGTTTAGAGAGGACAAGGTAAATGCCAGAGATGAGATTGATGTGGCATTAATGGGATTTGGCAACACATCAGATGTGAGAAATAGGAGTGAAGAGGGCAAGGCCAAAGAGAGCATCAAGGAGTGAATTAGAGCACCGGCCCTGGAGTCAGGAGGACTCAAGTTCAAATCCAGCCTCAGACACTTAACACTTACTAGCCCCATGACCTTGGGAAAGTCACTTAACCCCAATTACCCTACCTTTCCCCCTTCTAAAAAGCAAAATAAATAAACAAAATTTTCTTCTCTAAAAAAAAAAAAGAGAGAGAACATCAAGATTTCAAATGTGATCTTTACTAGATGCTGAGGGAAGTGAATAACTTTACACATCTCATTTGATCCTCACAGGCAGTCTGTGAGGTACTTGCACTTATTTTTCCATTTTACAAATGAAGAAACTTAAGCATGGAGAGAATAAGTAATTTGTCCATAAATAGTAAGTGTCTGAGAAGGATTTGAAGTCAGATCTTTTTAACTCCAAATCTAACACTCAGTCTACTGAGATACCAAGTTTTCTCTATACAAGAAAAAATACAGCAGGGTAGTTAGCACATTTTATCCTCACAACAATTTAGTGAAGTACCTGCTACTATGATCATTTTACAGTTGAGCAAATTGAGACAGAGGGTAAGTAAGTCAGGGTTGCACAGCTTGTAAGAGTCTGAGGCCAGGTTTGAAATAGGCTTTCATGACTCCAGGCCTAGTGTTCTATCCCCTGTGCTGCCAAGAGGCAGCTAGGCACCATTGGTACCACTATGCTTGGCAACATTTTTAAAAGAAAGAACAGGGTTCTGAATTCATGGTCTGCCAAAGTTATATTTTCTGTGCTAGTATGCATTTTCTTCCATAGGCAATAGAAACTCACTGAAGTTTTCTGAATAGAGAAGATCTGTGTATTAGGATGATAATTTTTGTCAGCTATGCAAAAGATAGGAAAAATACTGGAGGTAGACTTACTTATTTGGGGAGGGGGAAGTGAATGATAGAAGGGATGCTAAAAAAATCTCCCTCCTCCCAGTGACTAAAATTCCACCAGTTGGAGAAAAATTTGAGCTAACAGTAATTTCTTTTAAAATAAAAAATTGTGGGGCAGCTAGGTAGGGCAGTGAATAGAGGACCGGCCCTGGATTCAGGAGGACCCCAGTTCAAATCTGGCCTCAAGACACTTGACACACTTACTAGCTGTGTGACTTTGGGCAAGTCACTTAAGCCTGATTGCCCTCCAAAAAGCAAAAACAAACAAATAAATAAATAGATAAATAAATAATTGTCCCAAGCACTAATTTAAATTAATTTAATGACAACTAAGGCAATCAAGATAAAACCAGAATTAGTTCCTGTCCTCCAAAAGCTTACATTTGCAAGGATGGGGGGTGGAAGGGGAGGATGGGGTTTCAATAGAAACGCCTAGAAGAGGATAAAGGGCAATTGGAAGAGGCAGAGAGAATTAGGAAAGGCTTCTGGATGGGGTGGAGCCTGAACTGAACCTTGAAGGAAGATCAAGATCCTAAAAGGCAGAGAAAGAGAAGGACTGCATTTCAGGCATAAGGAATAACTTCTATAAATGCATGGAAGTAAGAGATAGAATGACTAGTAAGCCAGTTTGTCTGGAAGCTAGCATTCCAGATGGGGGAAGTAATGCAAAATTAGGCTGGACAGAAAAAGTTGAAGCCACATTGAGAAGGGCCTTCAAAGTCAGGCTGAAGAATTTGTATTTTATCTTAGGGAACTCTTGGAAGTTTTAGAATAGACTGGGACTTGATTAGACTGATGCCTTAATATTATTTTAATAGTATTGGAGGATTGATTGGAAAGAGGAGAGGTTAAGAAGTCAGGAAATCAATCAGGAGGTTATTATAATGGTTCAGGTAAGAGGTGATGAAGGCCAGAATAAGGGTGGTAGCTATCTAAATGTAGGGAAGGGGACAGGTGCCAGAAATGTAATAGAAGTAGAATCTATAAAACTTGAAAACTAATTTCATGAGGGTGACGGCATGAGGGAGGGGAAACAGATTATGAATCTGGATGACTGGGAAGTATATTCAGTAGAAATTGGGAAGTCTAGAAGAAAAGCAGGTTTGAGAACAAAATGGTTGGTTTGGGCATGTTGACTTAGAGATGTCTGATTTGTACTCAGTCTTCTCTCTCTTTGTAGAAGTGGCCAGGGTTTGTCTTGTGCTTTTCCATAGCCTTTAAGTGCAGAAATCATCTCTAGACCATTATGAGGCATCAGAGTAGGGCTTTCAGTATTCCTTAGAATTCATCCACGTTGTAATAATTGTGCTATACTTATGGAAACCATGTGTTTCAGATTTTTTAGGGCAATCCCAGTTTTAAAAAAGGAAAGCATACACCCAATGAAGCTTTGCAAATCAATAGTTGTTGTTAGAAGGTGGATCCCCATTTCTGGTTCAGAAAATATGGTTGTCATAAGTATGCTAATTTTATAAAATGTTTTCTGGTTTCAGAAATTACAGTCATCAATCATAATAGTTTGAAATTTAGTTCAGACAATTGCAATAAACTCCCAAGTGAATTCCCTGCTTTCAGTCTCTTTCCTTTCTGATCTATTATCCATATGCCAGATGAACTGATATTCCTAAAACACAGGTCTGACCATGTATCATGCCTGTCTCTTTGAAATTTCTAGTGCCATTTTATTGCTTCTAAGAGTAAATGGCAGGCTGAATATTTTATATTCAAACTCTCCACAGTATCACTTCCTTTTACATTTCCAGTCTAATTCCTTACTTCTCTTCATACATTCTCTAGTCCAAATTGGGCTGCAAGAACATGCAATTCTACTTGCCAACTCCATGGAACAGGGGTTCCATAATTCTGGACTGTCAGTCCCTTTCTTCAAAGTACATGGCAGATGCCACGTCCCATAGGAAGTCTTTCCTGATTCTCTCCTTTCTTTCCATAGTTATTAGTGCTTTCTTTCTTTCAAAATATATATTATTTTAATACATTCTGTGCTTACTTACCTGAATCCGAGAGTTCGCTTTTTTCTCAACGGTTTGGGGAATGCTTCCTTATTTAATATGTCTGATTTCCAAGTGGGCAGGATGTCCAGGGCTTATAATGGTCTGGCTGTTTGTGAAGTAATGATTCTAGTTGAATGAATCATGTTGAAATGCTTGGGTTGGGAAGGTGAAATACTGCTTATTGAAACAAGGTCCCTGCAGTGACAGTTTTTGTAGAAGCTGTAAATATAAACAGAAATATAAATAGGATTTTCTTTTCTTTGGGTAAGAAGTCAAGTAGACAGTACTGAGAGCTATACATTACTTCAAGAGTATTTATAATTTATACCAGTTCATATTTTTCAAAAGGGGGAATGGACAACAAATAGTTTTATGCTGAAGGGAATTTTTTATTTGGGTCCATTGTCCTATTTCTAATATCCTTGGTTAAATCTCAAGAAGCACATTATTAGCCAAAGGTCTAATTCCCTAGTCATTTAGCTGAAATGATAGAATATCATAGAATTGCTAAAGCATAATAAAAACTGATTGAAGAATAGAAGAAAACAGATACAGTAAAAAAAAGAAAAGAAATAGCATAGAGTCAAATAATCTGGCATACTGTCAGATAAAATATTTAAAGTTGGCGGAGTTATATGTGATGAAAGAAAAATATTAGCTTGTGGTAAGGCTGGAAGGATAACCATATTCTTTGCAGTTCTGATTTAGAAAGGTGACACGAAAACTGTTCTATATTTTAAAAGAAAAAGAAATTGAATACAGTGCCTAATTAAAATACATGTCATTCTTTCACTCACGTCTTCAAGGTGAGATTCTTCAAATGAGCTTTTGTTTTACTGCATAGACATACTGTATTGTCTAGTGTTGACTGTTTTGTGATGTTCTTGGTCAGTTTGATGAGATCTATCCTAGCAAATGGAAAGTTTAAGAAGTTTGAATTCAAAAGTTAAGCCTTTTAGTAAAAAAGTAATGTTGATTTGGTAACATTGTCAGGAAAACCCAAAAAGAAGTGATTCAAAGGTTTGTGATTTTGGAAGTCTGTATGTGATTCTACCTGCTGACTCCATGGAGCAGAGGTTCCATATTTCTAGATTGAGTCAGTCCCTTCCTTCTAAAGACCTGGAAGGTGCCACCTCCTATGGGAAGCCTTTCATGATTGTGTCCTTTCTTTCCCTAGTTGATAGTCCTTCCTCCCTCTTTAAATATGTGTGTGTACATGAGTGTGTGTGTGCATGTGTAAGCTATGTGCATACTTTCATGTGTACTTTTCAGTCCCCCCCCCCCAAAAAAAAAGGTAGATTGTAAACTTCTTGAGGCAAGGACTATTTTGTCTCAGTCTTTGTTTTTGGCCAGTGTCTAGCACAGTATACTTAGAACATTAATTGAATGAAAATGTTGAGGCCAATTGAATACAATTCTTTAATTGCAGAAGCTGTTCTAAATCATCACAATCAGGATCTTCAATTTAGGCAAAGTTGCTTCCAATTACTATTCCTAATTGCCTTGTTCTTGAATGGAACATTTCAGTGATACCTTTATGCCATCTGTAGTCGAACAGGGTTGTGTTTCTACTTTTCTCTCCATTCTTCGAGTTCAAGGGGATCTTAGACTTTTTTCTAATATAATAATTTCATTGTACAGATGAGAAAACAATTATTTTTCATGTAGTCTAATATTGAAGGGTTTAGTTTTAGTTTTAATTTTGTTCATGATAACAGCAGGTGATATGTTACTCTGCAATGAACATAGTAAATTCTACATGTCATGCACAGGGTTACCTAAGTTCATTAGTATTTTAGTTTTGTAGTATGTGTTTAATTCTTTTAAGTATGATTATGTGCATGGTGGGGGAGGGGCAAGGAGCCATGTCCTTCCCTTATTTAATGTACATGGAATTGCCGTATGTGTGAAGAGTTTGAAATGTATCACTCGGTAGTTTTTATATGGGAAGCAGATGGTTTAGTATTCTCTGTGTTCTAATCTTGTTTTTTTCTGCTGATTTGGTTTGTACAAGTTACTTAACTCCAGCTTTCAGTTGTTCCATCTGTGAAGTAGAGAAATTAGCTCTCTCATTGCTGATAAACAGCAAACTACAAAAATGATGATGAACCTTTTAGCAGATAAATTTTTAGGACTCTGAATGCTTAGTCATCATAATTAACACCAGGAATTTCAGACTTCACAATCCAAGATAAAGTCAAGTCAAAGTGAGAGGGTGCTTAGACCCCAGCCCTAGGACCATGTCTCTCCTTAGCTCAAAGACCTTATCTCTGACAATAACTCATGAGTGGGCCCAGTGAGGCAAACTCTCTCTCCGTGTCACAAGAACAAGCTGACCTCTTTAGAGTTTCCCTTGTACGAACAGGACTATCTTGTACCAGCAGAACAATCATGTACTGATTACTGATTCCTAGTATACAATCTAGACATCAAACCACAGACGTCAACTCCCAAGGCTATCTTGCTACAGACATAGATGTACAGACCCCTTAGAAAACCTTCTCCCCACAGGCCATGCCAGTAGCGAATGATGCCTATGCCTAATGTACAGAAACTTTCTCACACATACACCACCACCAAATTAGCATACTAGCCACACAATTCACTGTATCCTTTTTTTTTTTTTTTTTGCTTTTTGGAGGGCAATTGGGGTTAAGTGACTTGCCCAAAGTCACATAGCTAGTAAGTGTGTCAAGTGTCTGAGACTGGATTTGTACTCAGGTCCTCCTGACTCCAGGGCCGGTGCTCTATTCACTGCACCACCTAGCTGTCCTTACTGTATCCTTTCTGTATAAGCCTTAGTATCACTTCTGTTAGGTTGTGAGTTCTCTGAAAGAGCTCTGTCCGCCTTTATTAGCACTATAATAAACTTTTTGCACTTGACTAGAAGACTGTTTAAGTCTGCAAATTCTTTCTAGACAAATTCCACCTTGAATCTCAGTATTTCAGGGTCCCTGCACCCCTAAAACCACATCAAAAGGACTTCCTTCCTCTAGCATTGTCCTTCTGTACGTCTATGAAACTAAGTTCCCTTCAATGTGGATACTTGCGCCAGTAGTGCAGATCACAGCCCTACCTACCTTCTTACCCCATGTGATGCTTGTTAATATCCTCCCCTAAGTCCTTCACAGGGTGTCCACCCAACATGTGAGGGTGGGGGAGACTTTTCTTGAGATCTTTTGTTGTTGCTTTGATGCCTTTAGAGCACATTAGCTATCATTTATTCTTCATGTTCATTATATGAATGGTCTACCTCCTTTTCTGACCCAATATCTCTTTGATGATTTTTTTTGTCATATGTCTTTCCATTGCCCTCAGAGTAGTTACCTACAAGTTTAATTCTTCAGAGACTGTGGTATTCTATGACTCAATATCATCAGAAGAATGTTGATGTTAAGATAATTTTAGTGCATTATATTTCAGGAATTTTTAACCTCTGCTTCATGAACTTAAAAATATTTTGATAGCTATATTTAATATATAGATTTTATTTTTCTGTATCTAAAAACATTATTCCTTTGTGTTTAATTTTATATACTGCATGTAAACCTTTGTATTTCATTTCATGTATTTAAAAACATTCTAAATAGGGGTCCTCAAACCTCACTAGACTTCCAAAGGGGTGCATGACATAATAAAGATTAAGAACCCCTGATCTACAGGGTGATCTTTGTGTAGACCCTTATACAAAATGACCTTGTCTTGTCCCACGAAGTGACTTCTTTTGTAGTCTAGTTAAGGAGACAAAACTAACACACATGGAACAATTTGAGGAAAATTCCAAAGTATGATAGTTCCTATTTATGTGTGTATGTAAATAAATATATACATTGGGAACTAATCGAAAAAAAGAGCTCAAATGACCAGAGTAGTCTTAAAAGACTTCATAAAGGAGGTAGGGATTGAGCTCAACCTTCAACATTGATTAGGTTTATAAGGCAAAGGTAGATGGGAGGTCATTCAAGGTGGGAGAAACAGAATGAACAAAGTTGCAAAGGAGGAGCAATGAGCCTAGTATGCATGACAGAAGAAGAGGATACATATTTAGAAGTAGTGAGAAAAATATGGGATCAATGGTATAAGGTCATATCTTTGCAAAGAAGGGGGAGTGATGCCTAAATGCCAAGTATTAGATTTTGGAACTGATATTATAGGCAATAAGGTACCATTGGATGTTCTTGAGCAGAGGTATGACATAGAATCATAGGTTTAAAGCTAGAAAGGGCCTCAGAGATCATTCTGGGTTTCTTAACCTGGGGTCAATGAACTTTTAAAAATATTTTTTAAACTATATTTCAGTATGATCTAGTTCATCTCTCCCATTTTACAATTCAGGAAATTGAGGCATCGAAAGGTTGTGACTTCCCTAAGGTAATAAGTGATGGAAGTAGGATTTGAACCCATATCCTCTGATTCTAAATTCATTTTTTCCCCTCCATAGTGCTATGTTCCCTTTCCTGTTTTGAACATTGCAATTTTAGGAAGATTAACATTCAGATTGTATTAGAGAGGGAAAAGACTAAAAGCATGATGACTGTTGTCAAAATCAGGCGTTAAGTTATGAGTACTTGGATTTTGGTGATGTCAGTAGAATTAAAGATGAAATGGGACATTTGAGGTTTCTTCCAAAGGAAGAACAATAGGATTTAGTAAAAGACTTGTATGTAGGTCATTAAGAAGAAGGCATCAAAAATGACTTCAAGATTTCTAGGTTGAAGACAAATTCCCCCTGAAGGTCCAATACAGAAAGGTTCTATATACACCAAAATATTCATGGCAGGACTTTTTTGTTAACAAAGACCTAGAAACAAAGTATATGCTTATCAAGTGGGGAATAACTAAAGAAATTGTGTTATAATAAACAAAGAACATGAAAAATTTAGAGAAGCATGGGAAGACATGGATCATTGCTTAGTGAAGTTAGCAGAATCAGGAAAACAATATACACAATAAAAATGTAAAGAACAGAAAAAGAGACTGACCAAGATGGTTGGCCCTGGAGAAAAATTGAGAAAAATATACCTTCAGTAAAGAAGTAGAGGATTATGGCTGTGGAATATCTCATATAATATTAGATATGGTCTGTGTTAGTTTTGTTGAACTGCTTTTTTTACTCTTTAAAAATTTTTTGTGTTATAAGGGAACACTAAGGGGGTAGATGTAATGGCAAGCACAGAAGTAGTTCACAACTTGTTTCAGGTATTTAATTAACCCCTTGTTTCAGTCTGTTAAGAAACAGAATGTGTGAACTCCATAACTTGTGAACCCTAGAACTTGTAAACTCTGGGGAGGAGCTAATGACTATATAAGGAGAGCCCCAGGGCTAGAGACAGAGGGAACTGAGAAGAAGACTCTTGTGGTGGCAGAGTCAAGGAGAATACCTGTTGTATCCCAGCACTCTGTTTGTGTTGATTTTTGTTTGTGATACTTTGTACAGAAGCCCTGGGATCTTACTGGAAGCCCTGAAAGAGGATTTTCTGGTTGTATGTGTACAGAAGTCCTGGAGGAGGGTTTTGGAGGTTGTGGGACTTTACTAATGATTTATGCTGATCTCATGGACCTTGTTTGTGTGTCTGTGTTGATTTCTATGTTGATGATTTGTGTTGAGTTCTCAGACTTTGTTGGTGAGTCTGAGTTGATTTCACAGGCAGATAGTGAATTGATGATGGTGCCAGCAATGTGTAGGAATATTATTGTGGCTCTGTTAAGTTTTATCTTCTCAGGAACAGGAATTGCGAAGGACTTGAGGTGGATTGGACACTGTGAGCTTCAATATGGAACAGGAACTGGATGAAGAACTGGACAAGGAACTGGGAGCTGCCTGCCTTTGAACCCAGGTGACAGTTGGAGCTGGGACCATGGAAGAGGAACCATGGAAGCCGAGAGCCAGCCTCGAGTCAAGCTGAAAGAAGACTTTACTTGGATACTGTGTACTGACTGAGAAGATTATGATTTTGTGTGACCTAGGGGTGGATGACCTATGTATTTTCCACTACCCCTTAAGAAGTTTCTGAGTAGTGACTGATGACTGAGTAGTGACAAATGATTGAATAGTGACTGATTGAGTTAACTTAGTGTGCTCCATGAGTGGAAGACTTTGACTATTGTACTGTGAGATGACTGAATGACTGAGTAAGGAGGCAAACCTCTTTAGGGATGATTGAATGTACTAAATGACTATTTTGTTGAAAATTATTGTGACCACTTTCGTGAAAACTATATGGCCATTTTAATGATAAGCTGTTGTGAATACTATATTGTGATTTTCTGTGATAAGTTGTAATATTGTGAATGCTGTACCTTGATTTTCTGTGAATGTTTTGCTTTGATTTATTATGGAATAAATACAGTGTTCACTATACTGTGTAATCAGAACTTTAAAAGCTGTTCACAGTAGCATTCTTTTGGAAAGCTGCTTGTGGACGGCATTACAGCAGAGAAGCAAGGAAGAATGTATTTTGAAAAGAATGTGACATAAAAACAAAATATATGAATAAAAATAAAGAAAAAATTAAAAACCATCTTTTGAGGTTAAAAGATTTCTAATTTAGGAATCAGAACAAATAATAGTATTGATTTAGAGGAATTGATAAAGCCAGCTGATTTTATTTTTTTTGGAAGGGATATGAAGGTGAGTTAGCTTTTGATTTGTTGGGTTATGGCAGCACATTTGAAAGGTCATATTTTTTAGGCTGTTGAAAAAATATGCTACTGAATCTTGGGTAAGAGGTCAGGCTGATTTTGGAGTCATTATAGAGGAGAGAGTTGAAGCCATGAGTTAGAGCAAGTTACCTAAGGGAGTGAGCATAGAGGAAAACAAAAAAGCAGGGAGCTGATGACTGAGGCTTAGGGAAATATAGAGTTTGGGAAGGAGAAAGAGGGTCTAGCAAGAGGAACAGAACAGGCATGGTTATAGAGACATAAATGTTCAGAGAGGTCATCTAGGAAATTGCAACATTACAGAAACCCACAGAAAAAAAGTTTGAAGAAGGAAAGTGGTCAGCAGTATCAAATTTAGAGAGACAGAGTAGTAGGTTAAGAAAGGTGAAAAAAGGTAAGATTCATTACTGAGAGGGCATGGAAGGAGGAACTAGAGTTTAGTGAGAGAGGAGAAAACAGGAAGAAAGGGAGTAAATAAGCATTTATTAATTCCATACTATGTATCAGGCACTGTGCTAAGTGCTTTATACATATTATCTCATTTGATTTTCTCAACAATCCCGGGAGGTAGATGCTACTATTATCTCTACTTTACCTCTTGGCAAAGACACAGGTTTACCATTTCCTTCTCCAGCTCAGATAAGGAAATTGAGGCAAATAGAGGTTAAGTGACTTGTTCAGGTTCACACAGCTACTAAGTGTCCAAAACCATATTTGAACTAGATTTTTCATGACTCCTGCCCAGAACTCTGTCCCCTGTGCCACCTAGGTACAGTAGTGAAGATGTCAGAGAGTCAATGATGAATTTTACAAAGTATTCTTACTGATTGATAAATATTTCAAATAATAGTTACAAAGCATATTTGTAACTATTTTGTATTTGTAACTATAGTGGCAACCCTTTTGTCCACAATTCAGAAAACATTTTATTTCCTACCTCTCAAGAAAATTAAATATTCATGATAGATCATTCTGAACCTTACTGAAGAGTTTCCTTTAAGTCATGGATACTGCATGCTTTGGTTAATTTGTATTTCTCAGAGATATTTAAGTATAAGATGTCTTGGCATATCAAATCCAAACAAATACAAGTATTCATAGGTATTTTTAAAACCATATAATTGTTTTCCAAGATGACTGAGTAGGAACTTATTTTCCATTGCAGAATTAAAATCCTACCTAGTACTTTTGGGTTTCTTTTATCTCATAGAATAGCTACTGTTTGCTTATAAGGACAAGAAGATAAGCTGTTTCCCTCTCCTTCAGACATATATGTATATGTATACACATACATACATGTCTTAAAGACTTTGGAATTCAAATTGTTGCAGCTTATTCTTGCATAATGTCAACCTTACCAAGTACTTTCCAAGAACCCAAATTGCTGGACAGATTTTGAAGGTAATAATAATGGTCATTTACAGTTTAATTCCCGTGTCAACAGTCATTTTTACCAGTGGGGGATTTTTCCCTTTTTCTTTAAAATCAGGCACCCAACTGAGCTGGAAAACATGCACAACTTGGCTTGATTACACTATTTCAGTTCAGTCTTTTTTTTTTCAGTTGTGTCCAATTCTTTGGACCCCATTTGGGGTTTTCTTGGCAAAGATGCTGGAGTGGTTTGCCATTTCCTTCTCCAGATGAGGAAATTGAGGCAAATGGTTAAATGATTTTCCCAGGGTCACACAGCTAGTAAGTATCTGAGGCAAGATTTGAAGTCAGGAAAATTAATTTTCCTGACTTCAGACCCAGCCCTATCCACTGTACCACCTAACTGCCCTAATCACATTATGGTATAGGACAGAGAGCACCGGAGGGAAAGATTGTATAGATGGGGAAGCTTCTAGCCAAAAGGCCTTGGTTCTAGTTCCAGCTTTGCTACTAATGAGGCAGCCTTATGGATCTATTTTCTCATCTGTGAAATGAAGGGGTTAGATTGGAGGCAGCTTGGTGCAATGAAAAGAGCCACTGGCTAAAGTCAGAGGACCTAGGTTCAAAATCTTCCCTACACACTACCTAGGTAACCTTGGGCAACTCAGTCTTCCTAGGTTACATTCTCCTCATTATAAAATGAGGAGATTGAACTGCATGCCTTCCAAAGTGCCTGCTAGGTCTAGATTTATGATCTTGTGTTCCTTTTCTATCTCAAATTTCTGAACCTCTTTGCTCTTCTTCCATTCTATTTTGTATGATAGTTATTTTTGTGTATATCTTACTCCCTTCTCCCCTACAGAGAACAGGGACTGTTATTTCCTCCTTATAACCCAAGCAACTGTTATAGCACTTTGCACACGTTAGGCACTTAATAAATGTTGGATTGAACTGAATCTCCAAAGTCTCTTCAAACTCATAAATGTCATGATTCTGTGGTTCTAACAGTAATTCTAATTCTGTAAGAGCATGTCTGGCATGATATATGAAACCTAAACTTAAAAGACCAGATATATTACTAGGGACTTATTATGGGTTTGTGTTTTTTTTGGAGGGGGGGAGGCAGGGCAATTGGGGTTAAGTGACTTGCCCAAGGTCCCATAGCTGGTAAGTGTTAAGTTTATGAGGCTGAATTTGAACTCAGGTCCTCCTGACTCCAAGGCTGGCAGTCTATTCATTGTGTCACCTAGCTGCCCCTATGGACTTATTATGATTACAAAAGAATTCTTCACCTAACAGAATTGTTCTTTTAAATTATGATTTCCCTTGAACATTTGTAACAAATGTTTATTTATAGATTATAAACTGACAGAGTCAAATAATAGAATTTTATTTATGGAAAGGACCTTACAGATTATATGATAGAATCAAAATTTTCAAATAAAAAAAAAACTGTGGAACAGAGAAGGGAAATGTCTTGACCAGGATTATCCAGTGAGTTAATCTCAAAACCAAGAGTTGATTAGGTCTCTTGCCTCCTAGAGCCTTGCTTTTAGCACTGCATGTGCTGCCTGTAGTTGGGCCACTTTTCTGTTCACTGCCTCTTGTAATTTCAGCTAAATCTTGATTTCTATGGCCAGAGCTCTTGGAAATTGTGCTTGCAATAGCTATGCCTTCACTTAAGTCACTGGAAAATACTGAACAGAACAGGGTAGGAGATAGAATGATTTGTGAGTTCCCTTCAATCCTTCCCTGCAAGAAGGTAGATCCATTATTAATTCTTTCCTTAGGTCCAGTTGTTCAATCATTTCTAAATTCACCTAAACCTATATTTCCATTTCTTATCCATGTGGATATAATGAAAGACTTTGTTGAATGACTTTCTAACATCCAAGTATATTATGTCTGTGACATTCACCCTGATCTAGTAACTGTTAAAAGAAGAAATGAATGAATGAATATAAAGCATTTATTAAGTCACTTCTATGTGCCAGCCACTGTGCTAAGTGCTGGATGTACAAATACAAAAGGGAGACCATCTCTCCTTTTAAGGAACTTACATTCAAATAATGGAACACATAGTGGAGTGATGGCCATGGAAGGCAGTTTTAGTTTGAGAAATCAGAGGGATGTTCACCCAGAGGATAGTTGATTAACATATCATTTCCTCCTAGAAGTAATAGTAGTATTGTTTGATGGTTTCCTTTCCAAGGAAAGAGGTCAGCCAGGGATGGTGCATGTAGTATTATTAGTCACCTGAGGTTGGGCTTAGTCATTGCATTGATCTGAGTTCTGTTTTCATTTACATTATTGTAATCTTTATATTGAACCTTTGATTATGCTTACTTCACTCTGTATAAGTTCATACAATTTTCCCAAGTTCTTCTGAATGCCTTATTGTTTCTTAAGAGGCAACAACATTCAATTATATTCATATGCAACAGTTGGTTCAATCATTCCCTTATTGATAGACATCTGCTTTGTTTTAACTTCTTTGCAACTGCCAAAGTGCTACAAGTGTCTTGGTGGGATCTTTCTTCCTATGACATCCATGGAGTATATGTTCAATAGTGGTATCACTTAGTAAACTTAATTACTTTTTTTTGTCATAGTTCCAAATTATTTTCTGGAATAGCCAGGCCAATTCTCAACTCTCCCAATAGTATATTAGTGTACCTACTTCATATAACACTTCCAACACTGAATAATTCCATCTTTTATCATATTTGTGAATTTGATGGAGGTGAAATGAAACCTCAGAGTTGTTTTAATGTGTGTTTATCTGATGTTAATGATTTGAATCATTTAAAAAAATAATAGTTAATAATTTGCATTTCTTCTTGAGAAAAATGTTTTGTTCTTTGAAGACCTAACTTTTGTTCTTATGTATTTCTATCTACTTCCTGAGTATCTTGACTATCTGCTGCAAAGATGTTTTTCCACTCAACACTTTCTATTCTTATTGTAGCAACATTGATTTTATTTTAGCAAAAGTATTTTAATATCATATAACAAAAATTGTTTTGTCATTTGCAATCTATTCTTTGCTTGGCAATGGATTTCTCACTCTGATCCAAAAAAGCAAATCCTTCTGTTCACCCCCTTGTTTTTGTTTGTTTGTTTTTAATGATGTGATCTTTTGGCATTTGCTTATTCATTTGGTGATTATTTTGGTATATGATTTTCCAAAAGGTTCTTGTCAAATAGTGAATTATTTTTCTTAGTATTTTGTAGTTTTAGGGGTTATTCAACACTATGCTACTATATGTGATTATTTCTGAGTCTTGTTTCTCTGTTGATCTACTTTTCTGGTATTTTTTTTTAAATCAGCACCAAATAGTGTTGATGATTGTTACTTTGTAATGTAATTTGAGACTTGGTAAAGTCCGTCCTTCCTACTTTTTTTCATTATTCCCTTGAGATGCTTGACTTTTTGTTCTAAATAAATTTTGTCATTATTTTGTTCATTTCTATAAAACACTGGTAATTGGGCATATCACTAAATCTATAAATTAATTTATCATTTTTGTTATATTGACAAAGCTCATCCTGGAATAGTGACAATATCTCTAATGATTTGTCTGCCATTAATTCTGTAAAAACATTTTTGTATGTATATAATTCCTTCCATTAGTTAGATTAGCTTCCAGGTGTTTTATTCTTTTAATAAGTATGTCAGATGGAATTTCACTTCCTGTCTCTTGTGAAGCTTCTGTGCGTAATATGTAGAAAGTTGTGTTACTTTTTTTTTGTCCTTTTTTGGGGGAGGAGCAATTAGGGTTAAGTGACTTGCACAAGGTTACACGGCTAGTTATTTGTGTTAAGTGTCTGAGGTCAGATTTGAACTCAGGTCCTCCTGACTCCAGGGCTGGTGCTCTATTCCCTGCACCACCTAGCTGCCCCATGTTGTATTACTTTTAAACTTATTTTTATCTGGCTATTTTACAGAAGCTGTTGTTTCAATTAAAATTTTCATTGAATCCCTAAGGTTCCCTAAATAAATCATCATATTATCTACAAATAGAGATAATATTGTCTCTTCTTTTGGTCTATGTTTACTCTCTCAAATTATTTTTCTTCTCTTTCTGTTATGCATAGCAACTTTAGAACTATATTAAATAATGACATATGCAGATCTAAAACTGTTCTCATTTGGAAAGCACTAGTTTCTCCATTATCAATAGTGCTATGCTAGCTTTTGGTTTTAGAAGGATATGTCCATTTTTGTGGGGTTTTTTTAATGTAAAAAGACCTTTTCTGCTTCTATTGAAATTATATAAAATGAAGGGTTTGGATTAGATTGGCTTTAAGGTCTCTTTTAGTTCTACATACATGATTTTATGGGATTTTTATGATTTGTGTCACTAATATGATCTATTATATTCATAGTTTTCCTAATGTTGACCCATCCTTTTGTTCCTGGAAAAAATCCAACCAGTTTTAAAAATATTACTAAATCAAATCCCTGATGTTCCTAAAAAGTGCATACTCTTTGGCTCAGCTGTGCCACTTTTAGGTCTATCCCCTCAAAGAAACCAAAGAAAGAAGGGAAAAATTTGTATGTAAAAAAATTTATAGCATCTCTTTTCATGGTAACCAAAAAATTGAAACTAAGGAGGTGTCCCATTGAGGAATAAGTAAATTGTGGTATATGAATACAGTAGAATATTATCAAGCCATAAGGAATGATGGAATAGTTTCACAGGAAACTGAGATGACTTCTATGAACTAATGCAGAGAGAAATCAACAGAACTGGGAGAACAATTTGTACAATGATGATACTGTAGGAAAAACAACTTTGAAACACTTTAGAATTCTGTTCAATGCAATGGCAAACCAGGAGTCCAAAAGAGTAACAATGAAACACCATTCATCTCCTGCCAAAGAGGTGAAAAAATTAAAATGCAGAAAGAAGAATATCCTTTTGAATGTGGCCAACGTGAGAATTTGTGGTCAGACTGTGCAAATAGTCCCCCATTGAAGACTTTTTTAAAATGTCAATTTACTCAATTGGGGGAGTATAGTGGGAAGGCCAGATTAATAAGTATTTTTTAAAAAAGAAAAAATCCAGTACAGTCACAGTAAATAATGTTTTTAATATAATACCATAGACCATGAATTCTTAGATTTTTTTTTGTGTGGCATGCAGTCCTTTTGCAATCTGCTAAAGCCTATGTATCCCCTCCCCAGAATAATGTTTTTAAATGTATAAAATAAAATACATATTATTACAAAGGAAACCAATTATATTGAAATTCAGTTATCAAAATATATTTTAAAAAATTCATAGCCCCCAAGCTAAGAAGCTCCAATAGACTTTTTACTAATATTTTATTTAAGATTTTTGAATCACTATTTACTATTTATATTGGTCTACAGTTTTGTCTCTCCTTGAATTGAGTATCATAGCTATTTGTCTCATGAAAGAAATTTGATAAAATACCTTTTTAAAATAAAGTTTATATCACATAAAGTTTAGTTGTACTGATTGATTTATAGTTTTCCACATTCACTTTTACAAGTTTTTTATTTCTAAATTTTCTCCCTCTCCTCAAGAAGGCATGCAATCTGATATGAATCATAAATGTATAATCATATTAAACTTTTCTGCATTAGTCATGTTGTAAAGAAGAATCAGGACCAAAGGGAAACACAATGAGAAAGGAAAAAAGAGAGAGAGAGAAAATAGTTTGCTTTGATCTGCATTCAAAGCATAGTTCTTTCTCTGGTTGTGGATAGCATTTTCCATCATGAGTCTTTTGGAATTGTTTTTCAGGGGTGGGAAACTTGCAGCCTCAAGACCACATGTGGCCTTCTAGGTCCTCAAGTGTGACCCTTTGACTGAATCCAAACTGAATTCAAATTTATATTGTAAAGTGTGAAGTGCCACACTTGAAGACCTAGAGGGCCACTTGTGGCCTCAAGGATACAAGTTCTCCATCCCTGTTTGCATTGGTGAAAAGACTTAAGTCTCTTAAGAGTTAGTTGTTTTTTAAGTGATAGGATTAATTTGTAAATCCATCTGGTTCCAGGTTTTCGGGGGGAATTTGTTTGGGAATTCATTTAGTTTTGCCCAATTTCTCTTTCTCAGATCTTGTGGCATAGATTCTTTACATCCTATTCTGTTAATCTGGACATTTTATAATTTTTGTAGCATAACTTGTTCTTGATGAGCTCCTGCTGGTTAGTAATAATTATTCTTCCCTAAATATTCACAAACAATCCTTTTAATAAAGCAACATAGTATTTTCCTGGACTGAAGAAGACAGTAGTCATTCAAATGGGAACAGGTCTGTTTTTCTACCCTGTGGAATGCTGAATAAGGTTTTATTAAGAGGACTGGTCCTTGGCTCTTGTCACTGCTGTTATCCCACATCCATTATTATTTTGCATTCTATTTGTCTTCTTTTCTACAATGTTGCCTTCCTGGAGTTGTGGAGCAAGGACAGTGAGAGTGATATGAAAAATTTGCTGTTGCCACTACCTTTTCCTTACAACTTTGAAAGGATTGAAGAATTTCAAAGGATAGCTAGAGCAGAGAGCCAATGAAATTGTACAGAAAGTCTCAGGAAATATGATAGATAGGGTGTTAGGGTCAGTAAGCCCCAGTATCGTATACCTCGACCTGTTCTCTATGTTTGAATTATTTGATAGCATTTCTTGTTCTGCAAATTATTCAGAAATGAAGAGCAATGTAAACTGGACATTTGGCAATGACTTTGAAACTTTTAATTTCATTGTTCTTGTACCATTTATTCTGTGGTGTAGGGTGGGACTTCTAGCCCTTATAAAATGAGGGCAGTGATTATTTCCAGGAAAAACCAAGAGATCAAATGATAACAGATTGTAGAGGAAAGGCTCACATAAATTTTAAAGTAATTTCTGTTGTTGAACTCTTTCAAACTCTAATATTTTTATTTAATTAACCCTAACCATAGCAAAATTTCTCTTCAGCAATCCTACTTCTCCAGTTCTATCTGTGGTTTATTAACCACACTTTTACTGCAATATTCCCAAAAAGCATAATTCTACCTGGAAAATATCACTAAAGAGACTAATGATAAAACCACACTGATTCAGGCTAAGTTGGGAAAGTCAATTTAACTCATGGAAAATAACTATAGTTATAGTATATTTCTCTCTCTCTCTCTCTCATTAAACAAATTCTTATATTGGCTATGTACAAAAATATCTCTTATTCTGCATATTAGTCTATCACTGTAAAATATTTCTAAAGAAATGCAATTTTGTTTTTCATCATACATATTCTTTAATTAGGGTAACAAAATGTTGCCTTGGTACCTGTTTTAGTGAATAGATAATGATTTTAAGTGACCTGGCAACTATGTATAAATGGCAGTTGCTCAAGTAATACAGAATAAAAATTTAATCTTTGTTCATTCCCAGTCTTATTTAATAGTTATTTGCTTAGCAAAATATATATTTTTAGTTCAGAAGTAAACCTAAATTATTATAAATTTCTAATGGAGGGTCCTGATTGCTTTTGTAATTTTAAACTTTTGGTTTGTCACTTCCTCTCTGTACCCATGTTTCCATTTTAATGAGTCCCGTAGGAGGCTGAGTAGGAGGCAAGATTTCCTAAGGGTCAGACCTTACTCTTAAATAGTGTTAGGAATAGTCTTTCAAGGAAAGTGGTGTAAGGTTCCTTAGGTTTAATTGTTTCTAAACAATATAAATAAAAGTAGTAGAGAATGTAAAGAAGGATTAAAACTTCTGTTAAGAAAGTGAATGACTTTAGCTAGGTATTTTAGCATATGTAGGCAGTTTTAGGCCTCAACTGAAAGAAAAATTCGGAAACCAATCTTTTTTATGAGTATAAGTTATCATTATTTTGATCTCATCCCATGGTATTCACGTGCCTTCTCCCTTCTGCCCACATTAATGCTGATTTTACATCCCTTGTGAATGATTTGTTCTTTCACACCTCTGGAGGCTTTTCCAATGCCATATTCTATGGCTTTCCTCCATTTATTACTAATTCCTGTTTATTATTTTGTTATGATTTAGTTCAGAAGCCACTTTCTCCAGGGAACCTTTTTGCCTAATCCTGCCCTCACTTTGATTCTCTCTCTCTCTCTCCATACACACACACACATATATACAAACATATATGTGTATATGTGTGTATGCATTGTGTGTGTATATATATATATATGCATATATATATATGTATATGTATTTGGTGAGGCAATCAGGGTTAAGTGACTTGCCCTGGGTCACACAGCTAGTAAGTGTCAAGTGTCTGAGCCTGGATTTAAACTCAGATGCTCCTGATTCCAATCCTAGTGCTCTACCCACTGTGCCACCTTGCTGCCTCTCTTTATATATATTTTCACTTTTATTATGAGCATTCCTAAATCAATATCTCTGTCTTTCAATCAGGTCAATATATTAGGCTTGAAAAGGACCTAAACATAGAAAACAAATTCCTTGAGGAAAATAACTTTTTTTTTTATTTTGATGTGTTTTGTTTTTCATTCTGTTTTTGTATTCACTGTGCCTAGCACAATGATTTGCAGACAGTAGGCATTTAAGAGCTGCCTGTTGGATTGGATGAAATTGTATTAGAGCTAATCCCACCTTCTCATTTCTCAGATAAGGAAATTGCTATACTTGTATAGTTTGTCAAAGATTGAGTCTTCCATTTCTTTTAAACCTTCCCATAGCTTTGCACACAGTAGTCATTGAATAAATGTTTGCTTTACTTCCTGATCATAGCAATAATATTACACTTCTTCCTTTCCATCAATTGTGTTATTACTGTGGCTCTTAGAAAGTTGAAGAAGTCTTCCCAAACTGGTTCAAAGCTTCCTGTTCCTGACAGAGTTGCACAACTTCTGTAACTAGTTTGTTTTCAGAATTTAACAATTTACAGAGGTGCTTAAAGTAAAGCAGGTTGAAAAAACAAATTAATTCCTTTAAATTGTGAAGTCTTCTTGGTGTATTTAGCATGTCATTATTTGGGAGGAAAGAATTCTGGAGAGACAAAACTTGTGTTCAGTTTCTAGCTACCATTTCAATCCATGATCTTTGACTTCATCTGATTTTCACCCTCTTTTCTGTCTACATCAGACAAGGAGGTCAAAAGGCTTATAAATCTATGACAGAATGTCAGAAAATACCCCTATCACACAAAATGTTTGGTATAAAGTTCTTAAGGCACACACCTCCATGTGTCATGGTTGCTTTAGTAGTACTTTAAGAATGCACTAAAATATGTACTTTATTTTAAGTCTCTAAGCCTAGAAACCCCGAATCATTCTGGTCTTTCTCTGTATCCTGTTATTACACATTGTGTGTTCAGATTTAAGACCTGAAAATTGGCATTAATTAATTTGGTGATGTTTAAGAACAGTTAACCTTTTTCTTAATTGTGAAAACCAGAAAAGAGAGCCCATCAGTTTTATTTGCACCATAGGCCACTAAATTTATTACTTTCAAATTGGGTCTAGTAAGAATATGGTTCAGTTTTTTTCTTAAATAGTGTGGAATCAGCTTATATTATAGTTTTGAAGCAGTGGCCTGTCATTGTTTGAATGCTAGTTTTAGCTGACATTTGGCCATCTGGATCAAAGTAGGTCTTTGGTCTGAAAGAAGATGTATGTTGCATGGATGAGTGGGAGAAGGGTGGCAGGGGACCTTTGATTTACTATTTGTTTTATGTAAATTGTTTTATTTTTAAATTCTAATTTTAAAAATTAGAGATCATTGTTGGATTTCATTTCAGGTAAAAATCAAAACTTAGTTGTGAGGCTTTCTTGTTAGTGTCTAAAATGTGGATGATTGCATTGTTCTTGGGGGCTTAGCAAATGATGTGTGATTTGTAAATTTAAATTTAAAAAACAGAATGAAAATATGGCTATGATTATCTTTAATAAGCTAAGCTTACCTCTTTTGAACATTCAGGCCCAGAGATATGCTTTTATACATACCAGGGAATCAAGTTTGTTTCAGCACCAACTCCTCAATCCTTTGGATCACAAAGTCTGGACAAAATACTCCATGGTATTTCAAATCTTTTTTTTCCCCATTCTTTCAGAGTAAGACTGATGTGTGGGAGAGCTGAACAAGAGGAAACCAAGTGCCCTAATTGATAATTTCCCTCATTAGTCTATAAATGAAAACACATTCTTTTCAGAATATGTTCAGTTCTTTTGTTTTTTAACTCAGTATAATAAATCTCTCAGGAATGGATTTGACACTGCAGTTGGTAATGAAAAACCCTGATACCATTTTGAGGAATATCATAGAATCAGCTGGGGAACTAGAAGAAAAGATTTAAATTTGTTCCAGTACATTTGTGGAGTTATTCATGAAGATGTTCTACTATTCTAATTTGTTAGGGGAAAGTATAAGGGATTAGGAATAACACTTAAGGTACAAATTTGGAGAAAACCTTTATTATTTAAGACACTGACCACGGGTGATGTGGGTAGATTTTTCTCAAACTCCTCTCCTTGGCTTTCATACCCTGGTTTCATTTTCCAGCCTTACACAGAACTCCCTTCCCTCAATTTATGGCTAGTCAAACTGACCTTTTTGCTGTTCCTTATAGGCACTTCATCTCTCAACCCCTGTCCCCCATGACTGGACTACACTCCCTCCTCATTTCTGCCTCTTAGAATCCCTAGTTTCCTTCAAAACACCTCCTCTGGGTTCACTGTCCTGACTCTCACTTGCACTGGGAAATTGAATCCCCACAGAGTGTCCAGCTCCTTTCATTTTTTTTAAATCAAGGTCCTATGGATAACCCTGAATTCTAGTCATGAGCCCTACCATGCTTCTTATCGATCAGCCAGTAGAATTCAATTAGCTTTTAGATAAGGGTATTACTGGGAAGCTATGGCAAAAACCAACGTTCCTTCTGACTCTGGGGCACACTCTCCCCTTATACACACTAGGTCCTTGGTGAGAGTGGACTCAAACTTTAAGTTCAAAGGCAATGAGATACATGGGTACTGAACATCTGTGATTAAGTTCTATCTCTCAGCTCTTGCTGAAGGAATTCTTTGTTTCCCTTTGTGGAGCACAAAGCTCCCTTTAGTTAAGAGATCTTTCTTAGGCTTTAAGAATTGGTGCCTTTCTAGAATCCATAGTCAACACTTCTTGCCATCATGAGGAGTAACAGTACCTGAAGTCACCAAGATCCTCAGGTGATCATCTATCCATTTTCATCTGTAGACACTTATTCTGTCATCAGCCAATACTACTGGATTCTACTATCATCTCTCGTTGCCAAAGGGAAATTCCAGTGGTCTTCAAGTCTTTTGATGTTCACAAAGTATTAACCTAGACAATTCCTTTTGTACATACTTATTCACCTAAGATAAGGGAAGAGCAAAATCAAAAGAAACCGAGTTCACAGGGGCATGGAACCTGCTGAGAGGCTACAGGCTGTTTTTGCTACCCTTCCCCAGCACCATCACCCCACCTAGGCAGCTCACAGCAGTAATACTCAACTTCCCACCAGGAGAGACAAGAGAGTGAGGTTTCACCATTGTCACTTTTGTACTAAAGCTCAGTTCAGGGTGAGCACCTCCTGTCTCATCAGCTTTTTCACCTCTCCAGTCAATGAGAAGTCTTTTTATTATCATATGCAACCAGCCCCTCAGAAACACATGGCTAAAAATAAGGTCTCCACAATTTTCTATGGGGTTTCTTTGACTGGAACCAGGCAGGGAAGTATCTGTATATGCTACAAGAATTGGGCCCTCTTTGACCTGTCCTTTCATTACAGCCATCTAAAGCACCACCTTCTATAGGAACCTAGGTAGCATCATCCTTGATTTCCTCACTCTTATTCCACCCACTTCCCCATAGTCAGTCTGCTGCCATAGCCTGTCAATTTTGCCTCTAACATCTCTCACATATATTCCCTTTTCTTCCCTGACCCTGCCCCCACCCTGACGTAGGCCCTCATGTCTAGACTATTGCAATAACCTTCTGCTTACTCTGCTGGTATCAAGATACTCTCCATTCCAGTCCATCCTCCCCTCAGCAGTCAAATTGCTGACCACGTTATCCCCTCTCCCTCAATAAACTCTAGGGTAAAAAATAAAATCCTTTGAAATTTAAAATTCTTCATAATTTTCCCCCTCTAACCTTCCTAAGCTTCTTATACTTTACAACCCCCTTGATCAAATGACACTGGCTTCCTTGCTGTTCCTTGTACAAGACACTGTGTCTCCCAACTTTGAACATTTTCACTGGCTGTTCCCCATTCCTGGAATGTTATCCTTCCTTATATCTTTTCCCCATCCTCCTTCAAGCCTTGCCAAAATCCCACCTACAAGCAATCTTTTCTGATCTTCCTTAATTATAGTTCTTTCCTTTTTTTTTGTTTATATATATATATATATTTATATATGTCTCTCTATATGTGTATACACACTTATGCACACATATATGTGTGTATGTATATATATTTATCTGTAAATACCTTGTTTGTATATAGTTGTTTTCCTGTTGTCTCCTCCATCAGACTAAACTCCTTGAGATCATGGACTGTCTTTTGTCTTTATTGGTATCGCCAGCACTTAGCACAGTGACTCACATAGTAGGTGGTTAATGAAGCTTTTCTCATCCCCTAGTTATCTCCTTTGGTTCCTTGTGTCTGGTCTGCACCAATAAAATAAGAGCTCATTGAAGGAAGAGACTGTTTCATTTTGTGTTCACACCCCCAGCTGTGAATTAGTAATTCCCAACCTTTTCCATACATATCTATATATCTATATATCTCTATATATATATATGTATATATGGTATACTGATAAGAGTTCTAGTGGGCAGAGTGCTATACTTGAAGTCGGGGGGACCCAGACTCATATCCCACCTCTGACATATGTTAGTGCTGTGGCCATGGACAAGTTGCTTAACTTCTGAGTCTTAGTTTCTTTACATGTAAAATGAGTGATGATACTTGTAGTACTTAACCTCAAAGGGTTGGTATGAGAATCAAAAGTGATAATACAAATAAAATACCAACTTGCAAATCTTAAAATGTCATGTTAATATCAACTAATAATTCTTCTTAATGTAGTACTGAAAAGATTCTGTCAGGAATACCAAAGAACTATACATTTCTTGATATTTTCTCTCTTTGATAGGTTGAAGCTTAATAAAATCTAGATGTGTACTTTGATATTGATTTAGTATTGAACAAATGACTTTAATAATAGAATGTTAGGGTTAGGAGAGCCCCAGAAATCAACTAATTCAATTCTGCTATTTTAGAGATAAGGAAATAGCCTGGGTGCTTCAATTTTTCCTATTCCTTTCTGGGAAGGATATCTTTTTTTCTAGGTAGGTTCTAAGTTTCAGCTACTATTTTTGAAAAATCATACTTTGTCAAGAAAAAAACTTCCATCAATACTAAGTATTTATCCTACCTCTCTTCTTTTTAATGTACTTTTAAACTTAATTTTCTGCAAAGTTGACCATAAATGTTAGTATCCTAGGGAACAGGAGCTAATACTTCTTTAGCGTTCTTTGCACCATTCCACAATTAAGGGTGAGCTTTATAGCCCAATGAACAGCTTTAACACTGTAATTCCCCTTTAAACTATCTTTGACTTATGAGTGACCATGCCCTTAAGCAACCTAGATAATTTTTTTAGTTGTTTATGTACCAATGTGTAACATTATTTCTACTGGGAGAGTGTCATGACCCATGAGACACACTTGGCAGTCAGGCAGAACTGGAAGTCTGGAGATACTGTCAAGCTGAAGGTTGGACAGCTATATGAGGTCAGAATAGACATTGAGGTTAGACAGGGTTTGAAGGATTAGACACATCTTGCAGGTCAAGGAAAGCCAGCATCTAGGGTCCCACAAGTAATGGCATTAACTTGAATCATCAGCATTCTTACACTATTTCCAGGGTATGGGCTATTTTCCAACTCTTCCCTCTTTTAGAGAAGCAGCATGGTGCATTTAAAGAACATTAGAGCCAGAAGGTCTAGGCTTCTGTCTCAGAATGCCACTTATCAGCTGCGTGATCACAAGAAAGTCCTTTTACCTCCCTGAACCCTAGTTCCCTCATCTGTGAATAAGGAGTTTGGCCAAGATAATCCCTCTAGGCCACTTCTAACAATAACTTCCAATGATTCTACATCATTAAGTTTATTTCCTACTGTATGTGGGTGGTTCTGGACTTATTATATGTCAGAGTAGGACTCAATTGATTCCAGAGTAGCCCTTTACCTCTCACTGCCCACATTACCTCTTAGGCAATAGTATAATTTAATCTCTTTCAAACAAGCCACCTTTAAAACTGTATTGTGTTAAGTGGGCCTATTCTTTGGTGCCAAGTCTGTAAAGTAGTATCCTTATTTATGGATGTGGCAGTAGGATTAAGTGTATTTCATATTTTTAGAATGCTGTGTCATATGTACCTTGTGTTCTCTTTGGAGCCATGCTTAGTTAGCTGTCACTGGATTTACCAATTGTTTTTGGTAAGGGCATCTTTTATTTTTGACAATTGTTAATGAATATATATAGGTCTTAGGCTTTTTTTATCTTTGAAGACTTGAAATAGTAAAAAAAACTCATTTGGTCTTGTGAGTCTGTTTGGCTTAGTCTGGTAATTAGACTCTGAATAGGAAGGATGATTATACTGTAGTAGCCCAGTTATCACATTCCCATTTTTGTGATACCATTGCTTAACACAAGTGACATTTCTTTTTTATCTTTTACCAGGATCTGACTATTCCTAGCAGATGGCCAGTGGCATAGCTATGTCTTTCAAAACTGTTGCCTTCTTGTTCTCAGAGATGGAATACAATCATGCATATTAGAATGATTGAAATTGGCACAGAAAGCTGTGTATGAAATCTATCATGCAGAAAGCACTGTTTATATAACAAAGTATACTCCCTAGTCACGTAAAATATCATACTGCCCCACGAGGAGTAGGGCAGGGAAATCCATCTTAACAATGTAAAAAGGTCTCAGTTACTGAAAATGACTTTTAGGCAGGCCTACACATGCATAATACAAAAATCTAAGCCATTACCCTATCTTTCACAACTAAATGTGATGCTACTGATCCATCAATAATGGATTTCACTGATTTATTTATTTTTGGAGGGGGGAAGACAGGCAATTGAGGTTAAATGACTTGCCCAAGGTCACATGGCTAGTAAATGTTAAGTGTCTGAGGCTGGATAGGGCCAGTTCTCTGTTCACTGTGCTACCTACCTACCTCTGATTTTATTTTTTAAGTTGTTTAATAGTTAGAGTTTCAGATATGCACTTGTATCTGTCTATACCTTCTCATCCATACCCTTTTGTGACCACATCTACATAATACTCTTGGTTTTGCAGATACTGTTTTAATTTGACCAAAAAGTTATTCCTGAAAAAAATATTTTCAGTCATAGTCAAGGAAATAATTTTTCAAGTCGTGGGAATTCAGGATCATTTAAGTCTCTGGAACTTACCAGAAGTTATTAGTGATTTGTGTATGTCCAAAAATACTAGTAGAGAGAAATAGAAAACAAATCATATGAAAGGAGTCTTGGGAGCTTTTAGATCCAGGATGATATCATAGGTTTTCTAGAGCAAGGATTATTTCTCAATAATAGAGTTAAGGTTACCTAAAAAAAATTAATATTCTTCCATATATCCTAATAAATGAGTAGGATTTGTTTAGAGGGAAAGAAAAGAAAGGTGATTCTGCATGAGGAAGTGGTATGAACAAAAACATGATGGGAAAAAAGTGTGAGATGGGTTTGAGGGATATTGGTTGTCCAGTTTGAGTGGAATGGAGAGTTCAAGAGGTTCAGTAATGCTCAAAGAAAAACCTTGAGTGTTGGTTGGAATCAAATTATTAGAGGGTCCGTCAGTGCAAAAGTAATAAATTTGAACTTTATCCTGAAAGCCCTTTGGAGCTACAGATTTTCAAGTAGAAAAGTGGCATGAGAATGTGTTTGTTGTTCCTTCATTCTTTTTATTTTCATTTTTCAAATGCTTTATTAACTTCTGATTTACATCATTCGTTTCTGCCAGATTTTGAGTTACAAATTTTCTCCCTGTTTTTCCCCTACCCCCTGCCCCCAAATAGCAGTCCCACAGGATATCCCCTCCACCAGTCTGTTCTCTCCCATATTTTTTCCCATATCCCTTTTGACTTTTCCAGTGGATCTCTATGCCCCAGTGCCTATATATCTTATTTACCAATTATATGTAAAATGATATTAATAATAGTATATATTTAAACATTTGATTTTAAAACTTTGAATTCCAGATTCATTCCCTTCCTCCCTTGTCACTTACCCTTACTGGGAAGATAAACAGTTCAGTATAGGTTGTACATGTGTGGCTAATGCAAAACAATAACATAGTAGATACATTGTGAAAGACTGGCTAAATTTCCCTTCTTACTATCCCACCTCCCGCTTGTTCTATTCTCTACTTTGATCCCGTCCCTTTTTAAAAAGTAGGTGCTTCCAACTTCCCTCCCCCCCAGCCTGCCCTCCCTTCCGTCATCCCCCCTCCCATCCCCTTCCCCCCTACTCTCCTGGAGGGTGAGATACCCTATTTAGTGTGTATTTCATTCCCTCCTCAAGCCAAATTCAATGGGAATAAGGTTGAGCCATTCCCTTTTGCCTTCCTATTCTTCCCCTCCATTGTAACCATTTTCCCTTGCCTCTTCTATATGAGATAGTTTACCCCATTCTGTCTCTCCCCATCTCCTCTCATTATATTCCTCTCTCACCTCTTAATTTCACCTTTTAAGTATCATCCCTTCCTGTTAAATTGGTCCTGTGCCCTCTATGTATACATGTAAACACATATACACACATTCACATATGTATTCGTATGCCCATATACCCTCATATATATATATATATATATTTCTATTCCCTTCAACTACTGAGAAAAGTTTCATAAGTTACAATTATTGTTTTTCCATGTAGGAATGTTAATAATTAAGCTTTGATAAGTTCCTTATGATTTCTTTTCCCTGTTTACCTTCTCACGCTTCTCTTGCTTCTTGTATCTGAATGTCAAATTTTCTATTCAACTCTGGTTTTTTCAGCAAGAATGCTTGAAAGTCCTCTATTCCACTGAATGACTATATTTTCCCCTGAAATATGATGCTCAGTTTTGCTGGGTAGGTGATTCTTGGTTTTAATCCCAGCTCCTTTGGCCTCTGGAATATCATATTCCAAGCCCTTCAATCCCTCAGTGTAGAAGCTTCCAGATCCTGCGTTATCCTGATTGTGTTTCCACAATATTCAAATTGTGTCTTCCTGGCTGCTTGTAGTATTCTCTCCTTAACCTGGGAATTCTGGTACCTGGCTATAATATTCCTAGGAGTTTTCTTTTGGGGATCTTTTTCAGGAGGTGATCGATGGATTCTTTAAACCTCTATTTTGCCCTCTGGTTCTAAAATATCAGGGCAGTTTTCTTTGTGAACTTCCTGGAGGATGATTTCTAGGGTCTTACTTTGATCATGGCTTTCAGGTAGTCCAATAATTTTTAAATTATCTCTCCTGGATCTATTTTCCAGGTCAGTGGTTTTTCCATGAGATATTTCACATTGCCTTCTATTCTTTCATTTGTTTGGATCTGTTTAACAGCATCTTAATTTCTCATAAAGTCATTAGCTTTCATTTGCTCCAGTATAATTCTGAAGCCATGATTCTCCTCATTGAGCTTTTGAGATTCTTTTTCCATCTGGAAATTCAACTTTTTAAGGCATTCTTCTCCTCATTGCCTTTTTGAGCCTCTTTTGCCATATGAGTTAGTCTATTTTTTAAGGTGGTATTTTCCTCAGTCAGGCTGTTGACTCTCATTTCATAATTTTTTTGCATTGTTCTCATTTCTCTTCCCAATTTTTCCTCCACTTCTCTTATCTGCTTCTTAAGGTCCTCTATGGCCTGTAGCCAGCTCGTATTTTCCTTTGAAGCTTTTGGTGCAGGAGTTCTGACTTCACTGTCTTCCTCCTGTTCCATGCTTTGATCCTTTTTGTCCTCAAAGTAGGAGTCTAATGTTGGAATCTTCTGTCTGCTTTGTTTCCTTTGCCTGGTCATGTTGCCCCTCAGTCACTTGACCCTGGGCTTTTTGCCACAGTAGGACTCTGGCACCGGACAGGGGAGCTTTTGTCCCAAACGCTGGGGTTTTCTCAGCTGCCAGAGGTATTAGATGGGTGCCCTCTCTAGGGTCCTCTCATGCTCTGGCAAGCTGGACCCACACCCCAGGACCTCCACCCTAGACTGCAATCCAGATCCAAGAAGTTTAACACAGTTACCCCTCAGACTGGTGCTTGGTCCCCCTACAGTCTGCAGGGCAAGAGCTGAAGCTGCCATGTAGTGCTGGCTGGCTATGCTGGAGTCTCAGCGGCTTCTTGCCCCAGGGGCAAAAGCCACGCACTCCCACTTACTGGGTCCCAAAGTCCAGACTGCACTGACCTCTCACTTTGTCCTTTGCATCTATGTGTTGATAAATCTAGAAATGGCTACAGCTGCTGATCTGGAGTCCCTCTGGCTGGCAGCTGGTCAGGCCCACCCTGGGGCTAATGCCTCCCAGAGCCCTACACTGGCCAATTCCTGCCAGCCTGCTGGGCTGTCTTCAGCAGGAGGTTAGCTTCTTTGTGTCATTTTGTGGGTTCTGCAGCTCCAAAGTTTTGAGTCCCCTTTTTACATGGATTGGGGGAGGTGGAAGCCAGAGCCACGGGGAGGTCCTGCTTCTCCTCCGTCATCTTGACTCCACCCCCCTTTCCTTCATTCTTAAAGAGGACCAATGATATCAGGAGGGCAAAGTTTGACTTGCAAGTGAATTGGATTTAAATGAGGCAGGGCTTCACTCTGTAGATGTCATTGACTCTAGAGTCATCAGAGTCCATTGGTAAGACACAAATCAAGATCCATGAGTATGCTAATATTTTGGGAAGATTAATATAGTGACAATATGAAGTATAGTTGTTAGAGTTGGGGTATGGAAGAGATTTTTTTTTCTTTTTGGAGGGGGGAAGGCAGGGCAATTGGGGTTAAGTGACCTGCCCAAGGTCACATGGCTAGATTTTTTGTTAAGTGTCTGAAGCCGGATTTGAACTCAGGTCCTCCTGACTCCAGGGCTGGTGCTCTATTCACTGTACCACCTAGCACCCCCAGGAAGAGATTTTTAAAGCAGAAAAATGATAGGACATTTTTCATATAGAGCTTGAAATGGGGCATAAATGTTACATAGAAGGAAAGGGCAGAGATGCAAGAGGAATTTTGACAGGAGAGAAGGAAGACATCATGGTACATTCGAAAAAGCACTGGCCCTGGAGTTAGAAATTCTAGATTCAAATTATGTCTCTGACATTCACTACCTGTAACTTTGGCATTCTTGCCATCTTCCTGCTACACTGCCATGCTCCATCTACCCTCTAGTTAGGGCCCTGTGCTACTAAATGGTGAGAGTAAACCATATCTAGATATCCTTAGACTCAGCAGAATGCATTCTGTTGTCCTGGTTGCCAGTCTTCTCCACCCTTTGCCCATGACTTTCCACCTATAAGTATATGGATAGTAATATACCATTCCTAGGAAATAATATATCCTATGATATTTAGTCTATGACTGAACTCACCTTTTCCATGATTTCCCAGACCAAAATACCTGATTTGTAAGTATTTTCTTTCCTATTAGAATGTAGACTCCTTGAAGGCAGGGACCTTTTGTTTGTGTGTGTGTGTGTGTGTGTGTGTGTGTGTGTGTGTGTGTGTATCTAGTGCTTAATACAGTGTCTGTCACATAAGTATTTAATAAATGCTTTTTTACCCCCTTTTTTTGGGAGGGGGGAAGGTAAGGCAGTTGGGTGACTTGCCCAAAGTCACACGGCTAGGGTTATTTTGGGGGGGGGGGTGTTAAGTGTCTGAAGCTGGATTGGAACTCAAGTCCTCCTGACTCCAGGGCCAGTGCTCTATTCACAGAGCCACCTAGTCACCCATAATTAATGCTTTTTATTCATTCATTCATTCACTCATCCAATACAAGTACTCTTCATCTTCACTAAAATGGCAGAGTTAGACTAAAAGACCTCTGTGATCCTATAATCTAAATTCTAAGTAATGGAGTGTTACCTGCACCACTGATGACTATTAAGTCTACCAAGTCCATAGCTGTTGGGAACAAAGGGATCTATTATCAAATAGCAAAAGGTCAGAATTTGGATACTGGAATTTAATTTTTCAGTTCTCAAGATAACCTGTAGAAGGGGTTCACTTATGTTTCTAGGATACCAAAGAAAACGAGTAGTGACATCTCTTGGGCTTTGTCCCAGCAGGTTCCAGTTCAGTGCATAAATAAATAACTAAGCTCAGCATGCTACAAGAAGGCTGACTTTTGAATTGCTTAGTATTGCCTGATGAAATTAATTCCACAGACTAAACTTCAGCTCTTCAAAGAGCTTGTTTTTGCTTAAAGTACAGGACTGTAGTAGCTAAATTACAGATGATCAAACCACATAAGCAGTGGGGTCACAATATATTACTTCCAAAGGACATATTTTTATTTGCCCTACATTTGAATTGCTCAACACTATCATGGTAGACATTTCTCAATTCACGTTGTGTAGATTCAGTGAATCTAGCATACTTCCCTACATTTCAGGAATAGATAGGTAGGTAGGTAGGTAGGTAGGTAGGTAGGTAGGTAGATAGATGGATGGATGGATGGATAGATAGATAGATAGAAATATGTATATTAAAGTTTAGCAAATGTAAGGAACACATATTCTTGAATAGAAATAAAGTCATTTTTTATTATCAAAGGTACCAACTTAAATGATAAAGGAAAATCTGCTCAACCAAGTTAAGTTTCCTCACCTATAAAATTAAGGCATTGTATTAGATGTACTAAGTGCATGTTATCCAAAAAATGGGATCAAAGAAAGAATCTCATCATTTATAGCAACTCTTTCATTCAGACTCTTCACTGGACATTGTCCCTGACAGTGACAAACACCTATGGGTAGTTGTTTTGTTTTACTTGCCTCACTTGATATTGTTTTCTTGCAACTATCAAGGAATATTTTTGTGATTTCTTTTCACAAATATGAGAGGCTTTTTGTTGAAAGAGAGCTTTTATGATTATTATTTACTATACTGAATTCATTGCTTTTCTTAGAAACAGTGAACAATAAGCCCAGCAGGAAATTGTATTTTCTATGCTTTTCAGTCAACTGTGAGATTGTCAGGATGTTATAAACTTCAGGAAATAATTTGTAAAAGCCTGCTTGTTCAGCACTTACTATGTGTACTATATTGAGTGCTTGGGCAACAAAAAGAAATAAAAGTCACTGTTTACATTCTGTTGGGTGGGTACAATGTATTATTATAGATAGGTAAGTTTTTACATAAAATTTACACAAAATAATTGCAAAAGACAGAGAACACTATTTAGGGGGAATCAGAAAAGACTTTAGGAAAGAGATGTCCCCTGAACTATGGTTGTCACAATGCATAGATAAATCGTTCTTATAAAGAATTTATAGAGATTTTTTTTAAATAGCCAAAAGAGTAGGTAGGTTTTTATTTCCCTGAAATCACCTTTTCCTAATAATACTATTTGTTATTTTTTCTAGTTATTCTGTATATATTACTCTTTCAAATATCTTGAATATCAATTACTTAAAGCTTTAAAAAGTGCTACCTCCAGTGTAAGATTTTATCTATGTGTAGTTGGTGTACTCCAGGTGCTCTAGTAAACATTTTTTTTTAGTGCCATTCTGCTTCCTCATATGCTCAACACATCAAAGACAAAGGCGTTAGAATATAAACATCATATTTACACTATGAATATCTATGATGAAATTTTGTTAAAGAAATGTTGACATTTTGTCATCTTCTTTCCTGTTTCAATACTTGGGATTTGCTTAGTTGAGTCATTAAGCTTTTAACAGACTCATTTTTTCCTTTCTATTCATCTTCTCTGTTTTCTGAGAAAAGCTCCTTGTAATCTTCTACCATTCTCCTCTATGATGTTTTGTAAATTAGTTTATGTTCTAAATATATTATGTCTGATTGGAATATTTCTTCACTGGGCCAAGAAGTTGGCCATTTTTTAACTGAGACAGTATCTTGCTCTTTTGGCCTCTCTGTTGTGGTGACTGATTTATAATATTTAAATTGTTGTAGGAAATGATAATTTTCATATAATTTTTTCCTTTAGTTCATACGTTTGGACATTAGAAGCCTGTGTGAATAAGTTGGAACTGTTATTAGTTTCAGAGAATTGTATTATCACCTCTGTCTTGTCTTTTAATTTACTTTATTTTCTTGTTGTATTAGTCTACAATCCTTGGTTTCTTTCTTTTCTCAAACATGAACCAGACTTACATGTTTTTTGCTAATTTCTCCAGTGCCCACTTCTGCATCAAAGTCCCCAAAGTATAAATGTATATTTTACCTTGGCCTTGTCAATGTACTCAGAATTTCTCTATGTTACTCTTTATGACTGATAATTAAACATAAGCTTCAATTTTATCCTAGTAGGTTTTTTTCCTTAAACTTATAATGAACACTCTAAGATAAGATCACCAAAGGTCCTATAAAATGAAGATTCTTGTTGCTTACAAGCAATAAGCACTCCATCTCTTAGCACTAGGCATTTTATCTGACTGTCTCCCATTTTAGGAGTGCTCTCCCTCATCATTTTTGCCTCCTGACTTCCTTGGCTTCCTTCAAGTCCCAAGTGAAATCCCATCTTCTACAGAAGCCTTTCCCACCCCATCTTAATTCTTCTGGAGTTATCCCTCTCAATTATTTTCCATTTATACTGCATATATTTCTTTTTTGTAGATATTTGTCTGCCTGAGTGCAGGGACTATATTTTGTCTCTTTTTCTATATCCAGCACTTAGCACAGTGCCTGGCACATAGAAAGCACCTAAAAAGTGCTTATTGATTGATTGACTAAGATCAATGAAGAACCAACTGTGTCAGCTCTTTTATGTGCCCTTCCATTGAAAACCTGTGAATCAACTTTCATTGAGCTAAAAATTAATTTTGTCTTATGTTTTTAATTATAGCCAAAATGTCAAGACTCATATCACACAATTTCTCAAGTAGTGGTTCCACTCCAATGATAGATAGGATCTTAACTTTATAGTATCAACAATTAGGGCTCAGAAGTATTCTAAAATCTGTATAACTCTTAGTACCCTCAGCCCTCTTTCCTGTTACTGTGCCACAATTGTTGTTATTGATTGTCCTTTGTCGCTATTACTGATAAAGTACAAGGAGGCCACGCTTAGAGCCATATTCTTTGTTTGTGTGTGTTGTTTCTTCAATTTGCTATGCAAAAAAGTGTGTGTGTGTATATTTGTATGCATGCATGCATGTATGTGCACACATGTATATATGTATAAATGTGCATATACATATATGCGTGTATATGTAGGTATGTATAATCTATAAAATACAGTGCGCTTAAAAGAAATGTATCTTCTTTGGAAGGAAACGTGGTAAAATGAGAACTATTTTGGCACTTTAAGTAAAAGATACATACTAAATAGACCTGTTTTCACCCTAGAGCTTGGCTTACTCTTAGCTTTATTTCTATAGGTAGAAATTCATACATTGATGGCACCTAGAATCATGAGGTGGGAGAGGATTCTAAGAAGAAGCAGAATAAGACAGGAAATAACTTGGTTCTACCAAATTCTACCACAAAAAATTTAAAACAATACCTCAAAGGGAACTTTAGAGTGCTGGAAATAATTAAAAGTCAGGATAAAACATCTGTCCAATCTAAGACAACTTGAATGAATGTTAGGAAGACCTGACTTCCTGGGGTGGTGGTCTGGCCTGATTGAAGAACAAATACCTTAGGGCAGATACCTCCAAATCAAAAAACAACAAACCCTGGGGACAGCTGTGTCAGTGGCAGTCTCAGCTTCAGAAACTTTTACAGTGTGGGGCTCGGATGGCTAATCAGAGGAAGATTGCAGGACCCTCCATTGGCACTGGACCCAAGATCCAAGTGTGATGACCACTGTCAGTCCCAGGTTATGGAAGTGAGTGAGGAGAAGCAAGTATATACTGAGTGTGATCACAGAGAGGTGGGGGCCTGCTGGTTATGGTTACTCACAAGAGAGTTGAATCCTTGGTTTTAATTCCAGGGCAAAGGGGTGAGCTGAAGCTTGCAGCTCCAGAGGGACCACAGAGAGTAAAAGTGTTTGTGATTACAGCATTGCTTTGGGCCCTGGTCTTGGTTCAGGGGCAGAAAGGAATACCTGAGGTCAAGGCCCCAGATAGAGCTCAGAAAACAATAGAACAAAAAAATCTGAAGCTTGAGACATTATCACACACACCTTGGGATTAGAGCCCAACTCTAACATAAAATTAGCAGCTAAAAATGAGCAAGCAAAAGATAAAGAACATGACTATAGATAGCTACTATAGTTATAGAGATCAGGGTTCAAACTCAGAAGAGAAGACAGTAAAGTAAAAACAGGTACTTCTAAAGCTTCAAAGAAAAATGTAAAATGGTCCCCAAAAGAATCCTTGGAAGAGCTTAAAAAGGACTTTAAAAATCAAACAACAGAGGTGGGGAAAAATAGGAAAAAAATAAGAGTAATGTAAGAAAATTATGGAATCAACTAATTTGAAAAGAGATCCAAAAATTTACAGAAGAAAGCAATTCCTTAAAAATTAAAATTGGGCAAAGGGAAGCCAATGCTTTTATAAGACACCAAGAAATAATAAAATAAAAATCAAAAGAATGAAAAATAGAAGATAATGTGAAATATCTTTTTAGACAAAAACAACTGATCTGGAAAACAGATTGAGGAGAAACAATATATGAATTGTTGGATTACCTTAAAGTTATAATAAAAGAAAAGGAGTCTAGACAATATTTCAATAAATAATTAAGGAAAATCACCCTGAAGTTTTAGGACTACAGGGTAAAGTAGAAATTGAAAAAAATCCACTGATCATACCTGAAAGAGATCCCAAGATGAAAACTCACAGGAACATCATTACTAGGTTTTTTAAACTCTCAGGTCAAGGAGAAAATACTACAAGTAACTAGAAAGAAACAATTTAAATATTATGGAGCTACAGACAGTATAACATAATATTTAGCAGCTTCTATATTCCAAAGAACAAAGGAGCTGGGTTTACAACCAAGAATAACTTGTCCAGCAAAATTGAGTGTAGTCCTATATGGAAAAAAAAAAGTACTTAAAGTACTTTCAGGTATTCTTGAGGAAAAGACCAGAATTGAATAGAAAATTTTTCCTACAAGAATCAGGAGAAACATAAGGCAAACATAAAAGATCGATTGTAAGAGATTTAATAAGGTCAAACTATTTACATATATGGGAAAATGTTATCTGTAACTCTTTTTTTTATCTGTATCTCTTAAGGATGTTATTGTTACTAGGGTAGTTTGAGAGAGCATACATAGATAGAAGGCTTGAGGTTGAATTGAGTATCATGGAATGATCCTAAAAAATAAAATTGGGCAATGAGAGGTAAAGTAGAGCAATTATCTCATTTAAGAAGATGTGAATGGAAGAACTGTTATAGTGGAAGGCAGGAAGGAATGAAGGACTGGTAGTGCTAATATCTTATTCTCATCAGAACTGGTTAGATAGAGAATAACATATACATCTAGAAGGATATAAAATTTACTTTCTTTCTCTCTTAATTTACAGAGAAATAAGGGCAAGAGGATAGGAAAGGGGATATAAGGTTGGATAGATTAAGGAATAGGTGGGCAAGTGGAATGGGTAAGAGTAATTCTTAGACAATACAGATTAGGGAGGCAGTAGTCAGAAGTAAATTAGACATCTGAGGAATAATAGGGTAAAAAGAGAGGGAGAGAAGGGTAAACAGTGAGGAAAAATAGGTTGGAGGGAAATATACAACTAATGATAGATTTGAATGTGAATGGGATTCCATAAAATGGAAATGTATAGGAGAATGGATTAAAAATCAGAATCTGACATATACTGTTTATAAGAAATACATTTGAAAATAAGAGATACACATAGAATAAAAATAAAAGGTTGCAGTAGAATTTATTATGCTTCAACTGATGGGGAAAAAAAGCAGAAGTAGTCATCATGATCTCAAAGTTAAAGATAAAATAAATTTAATTAAAAGAGATAAAGGGAAAACTTCATCATGTTAAAAGATACCATAGATAATGGAGTAATATCAATACTAAATGTGAATGCACCAAATGCTATAGCATCCAAATTGTTAAAGGAAAAGCTAAATCAGGTCTGCACAACATATAGCCCATGAGCCATGGACAGTATGTTGTACAGGCCTATTTTCTATCCTCTACATTTTTCATGGGTCACAAGAAATCCTTTGGTGGCCAGCAAGTGGCACATGGCTGAATGTTGTGCAGGTCTGAGCTAAATGAATCACAGGTAAAAACAGTTAGCAAAACTATAATAGGGTGGGACTTCAAACTTCCCCTTTCAGAGCTAGATAAATCTAAAAAATAAGTAAGAAAGAAATCAAAGAGATGAATAGAGTCTTATATAAGCTAGATATGATAGATATCTGGAGAAAACTGAATGGAAATAGAAAAGAATATACCTTTTTCTCAATGTTACATGGTGCTTTTTTCTAAAATTGACTATTAGAGCATTAAAAGTTTATAATTAAATGCAGAAAAGCAGAAATGTTAAGTGCATCCTTTTCAGATAACAATGCAATAAAATTTTATTTGACAAGGGACCATGGAAACACAGATTTAAAATTAGAAAACTAAACCTTATCTTTTTTTTTTTAAAGCAATTGGGGTTAAGTAACTTGCTCAAGGTTACACTCCCAGTTATTTTTGTTTGGGTGCCGAGTATCTGAGGCTGGAACCAATCCCAGGTCTCCTGATGCTGGGGCCGGCACTCTTACTCACTGCACCACCTGGCCACCCCTTAAACCTTATCTTAAAGAATGAGTGGGTCAAAGAACAAGTCATAGAAACAATAAATAAATTTATTAAGTGAATGATAATAATGAGACAAAATGCCAAAACCCATGGGATGCAGCAAAAGCTGTAATCAGAGTAAAATTTATATCTCTAAATATTTATATCAATAAAATAGAAAAAGAACAGATCAATGAATTGAGTATGAAATTAAAAAACTTAAAAAGCAAATTAAAAATCCCCAATTAAGCATTAAATTGGAAATCCTAAAGACTGAAGGTGAAATGAATGAAATTGAATGTAAGAAAACAATTGAATTGATAAATAAAAGTAGGAGTTAGTTTTATGGGGAAAAAAAAATAGAATAGATAAACTAAAAGAAGAAAACCAAATTACTAGTATCAAAAATGAAAAGGGTAAATATACCACTAATGAAGATGAAATCAAAGCAATTATTAGGAGTTATTTATCCAATTATAAGCTAATGAATTTAACAATTTAAGTTAAATAGAAGAATACTTACAAAAATATAAACTGCCTAGAGTAACAGAAGAGGAAACAGAATATCTAAGTAAACCTATTTTATAAAAAAAGGAATTGACCAGACCATAAATGAGCTTCCTAAGAAAAAAAGTATCAGAACTAGATGAATTCACAAGTGAATTCCACCAAACATTTAAAGATCAACTAATTATAGTATTAAAAATTATTTGACACAGTGAATAGGGCACCGGCTCTGGAATAAGGGGGACCTGAATTCAAATGCGGCCTCAGATACTTTACTCTTACTAGCCATGGGATCTTGGGCAAGTCACTGAACCCCAATTGCTCTGCCTTTTCCCCTGCAAAAAGAAAAAGAAAAAAATTATTTGGAATGACAAGCAAAGGAGTCCTATTAAGCTCTTTTAATGAAATAAATATGGTGCTAAACGAGGAAGAGCAAAAACAACAAAAAAAAATTAAAGACTAATTTCATTAATGAATATGGATGCAAAAGTCCTAACTAGGAAACTACAACAATATACCACAGATATTACATATTGTGACCAAGTGGGATTTATATCAGGAATGCAGAGATGGTTTAACATTAGGAAAATTAACATAATTTATCATACCAACAATAAAAGTAACAAAAATCATATGATTGTATCAGTAGATGCAGAAAAAACTTCTGAGAAAATATAACACTTATTCCTATAAAGAAAAAAATATACTTGAAAGCATGGGTATAAATGGATGTTTCCTTAAAATGATAAGCATCTACCTAAAACCATCAGAAGCATTATTTGTAATGGGGATAAGCTAGAGGCCTTCCCAATATAATCAAGAGTAAAACAAGGATGCCCACTATCACCAATATTATTCAGTATTGTATTAGAAATGTCAGCAATAAGAGCAACAAGCAATAAGAGAAGAAAAGAAACTGAAGAATTCAGTATGGGAATGAGGTAATAAAACTATCTCTTCTGGCAGATGATATGATGATATACTTGAGAAACCTCTTAGGAATCTCCTAGAGATTCAACTAAAAAACTAATTGAAACAATAAAGAATTTTTTTTAAAGCAATTGGGGTTAAGTAACTTGCTCAAGGTTACACTGGAGCCAGTGCTCCTACTCGCTGAGAAACCTGTTACAATGGAGGGGAAGAGCAGGAAGGTGAAAGGGAATGTATCAACCTTACTCCCATTGAATTTGGCTTGAGGAGGGAATAACACATACACTCAATTCCCTACAGGAAAATAGAGGGGAAGGGGGGATAAAAGGAGGAATGATAGAAGGGAGGGCAGATTGGGGGAGAGGGTAGTTAGAAGCAAACACTTTTGAAAAGGGACAGGGTCAAAGGAGAAAGTAGAATAAGTGGGGGGTGAGATAGGATGGAGGGAATTATAGTTAGTCTTTCACAATATAACTGCTATGGAAATGTTTTGCATAACTACACAACAACCTGTAATGAATTGCTTATCTTCCCAGAGGGGGTGGGTGAGGAAGGAAGAGGGGGAAAAATCTGAAATTCAAAGTTTTAAAAACAAATGTTTAAAAAAATTTTTTTAAATATAAAACTGGGAAATAAGATATATAGGCACTTGGGTATAGAAATCCATCTTCCCCTACTAGAAAGTTAGGGAGGGATGGGGGAGGATATAAGAGAGAACAGATTAGGGGAAGGGGTATTCAGTAGGCTCAGTATTTTGGGGTGGGGGTAGGGGAAAGATGGGAGGAAAAATTTGTAACTCAAAAAATCTTGTGGAAATGAATGTTGAGAAATAAAAATAAATAAATTGGGGGGGGAAGAAAGATGGAATAGTGAAGAAGAAATTGTATTAACCTTTGGGTCAAGTAAGACGTGGTTTTGAATCCTGCCTTTGTCATTTTTTGGTCATGTAACTGTAACTGAGCCTTAGTTCCCTATCTATAAATTCCAAGAAAGACTCGAACTCCCTCCACCACTACATACTGTCTATAATTTAGTGGCTATGTCTCAGTTGCCTGACACTCAGAGAGGTTGACTTGCATAGTCATCTAGCTCAAATCAGAGGCTATATATAAAGTTCTCTGCAAAACTCAAAGTACTATACAAACCTCAGCTTTTATCATTATTACTTGTAAATCATCTCTCTCCTCTGACAAATGCACATGCTGTTCTCATTTACCTGCTAAGCAGTGAGGAATTTTTGACAGGGTTATTATATTGGCAGATGAGGACATGGTGTGCGCGGATTTGATCACAACAGTCAATGTCTCCATGATGTCTTTGTGGACAAACTGGATGATAGGAGGGTTAAGTGGATTTAGAACTGGCTAAATGGCTAGACTCAAAGAATATTTGGTAATGGACGAAGGTCAGATTTAGTCTTCCTTGGCTCTGTCACTGGAAAACTAGCATTATCAAATAGCTGGCCAAGTGAAGCATGTCAGAATGGAACAAGGTTTGTTTTTATAACAAATTCCAAAACAAATATGCATCCCCTCCCCAACAGACCAACTTCATGTAGCAAAAGCAAATATAAATGGGGAAAGTATTAGTCCTCCCATTTCACCTCCAATATCTAGGTTAACAAGGAATTCCTTGCATTTATTTATTTTGCCTTTTTTTGGAGGGGGAAGGTAGGGCAATTGGGGTTGTGACTTGCCCATGGTCACATGGCTAGTTTTTGTGTTACGTGTCTGAGGCTGGATTTGAACTGGTGCTCTAGTCACTGCACCACCTAGCCACCCCTTACTTGATTTTCAAAATCCTTCTTGAGCTTCTCCATGGCCTGTAAACAGTTCATATTTTTCTTGGGAGCTTTTGATGCAGGAGTTCTGACTTTGTTGTCTTCCTCCCATTCCATGCTTTGATCCTTTTTTGTCCCCCAAAAAAGGAATGTGTGGTAGGATTGTGTTTCCTCTGATTGCTCATGTTGCCTGTCAATTACTTTACTTTTGAGCTCTTTGCCATGGTAGAACTCTGCTTTCAGAATGGAGAGAGCTTTGTCCCAAATTTCTGGGGCTTTTGCAGCTGCCGGATCTATTAGGAGGGTGCCCTCTTTGCAGCCCCCACAATCTCTGGAACAATGGCCACAAACCCCAGGACCACCACCCAAGACCATGAACCAGATCCAAGCAGGTTAAAGCAAGAGTGATTACCCTCTAAATGGTCACTTGGTCCCCCTATGTTCTGCAGTCCAGGAGCTCTGGAAGCAGCCAGGCCACAGTAGCTGCAGCCACCAAACCTCTGACACTTCTTGCCCAGGGGTAGGGGCCAGACCATGCTCTTCCGACCCCTTCTTCCAACAGATTACCAACTCACCTTACTTTGGCATTTATGGGTTGAGAAGTCTGGAAACCACTACAGCTGCTGGTGATTCACTCTCCTGAAGTCTGCTCTGGCTGCTGCTGGTTGGGGCGCCCTGGGGCCAGAACCACATTGCTTGCAAGGGACTGTGCTCTGCTCCCAGGCTGGTGCAATAGACCTTTCCTGCTGACCTGCTGGGCTGCCTTCAGTGGGGGATTTGTTTCTCTCTGTCACTTTGTGGGTTCTTTAGCTCTAAAATTTGTTTAGAGTCTTTTTTTTTACATGTATTAGAGGGGGTGAGAGCTGGAGCCATGCTGAAGTCCTATTTCTACTCCACCATCTTGACTCCTTCCCCCACTATGCCATCTTTCAAAGTGATGAAAATGTATCATTTCCTTTCTTTTAAACTTTTAAATTTGAACCCCAGGTCCTTTTGGTCCAAGGAGGAAAGGACAAAGTAGCTGCATTAGGATATTTTACTAATAAAGGATATTGCCATCAGTATACTGGAAGGAGAGGAGTGATCGCTTACTAGCTTTTCTCCCTGCCTAGACAAGGACTCTTTAGACTTAATCCTGTCTGCCTACTAAGAATAATAAGTAGTTTTTGTTTAGAGAAGATAATGTTGACAGTAGCAGGGTAAGTTCATGTTTCAGATTAGAAAAACAGGGTAGGCAATATCTGTGACGTGGTTATGCTAACATTTTTCTTGTTTCTTTTCTCAAAATAAATATGAGCAGAAGAAATGTAATTCAATACAAATATTTTTAGTCCTTAATACCTATTAGTAATGGATTGATTAGTAAGTTTTGTCCTCTGGCATTTCATTAGAAATCATGGAGATTATGTTTCAAGTTTTGATTGATTGAGTTTTATTATCATTTCATGGATATTATTAGTACTACTCAAGGACCCCTTGTCCATTCATCAAGGTCCCTTTTGAGTGGGGCTGTCTGTCTGTGAATAGTAAAAGGAAGCAATCTGTGTAGTTCCTTGGATGTTCTGAGTGCCCTCTCCATTAGGCGGCTGAGAGTAGCTTTTGGCATGTAAACAATCAGCAGAGCAGCTTACAAAAACAACAAACTTGGCAATTTTGGAGGGGGAAGCAGGTTTCCTTGAGCTGCTCCCACTCCCCAGGGGCTCCTGTAGTCACTGAAGCCCCACCTGCTACAGTCACAGCTAATGAGGCCACCAACCCGAAAGAGATCAGGGAAATTACCTTTAATTCTCTGTCTCTCCCTTCCCTTCTCTCCCAAGTCTTGGAAAAGCAAGTTGATCTGTTGAGGAGAGGAAACAACAGGAGAAGAAAAAGCAGTTTCCTAACTATAGTTGAAGCCAAATTTTCAATGAATTCACAGGCCAGATTTTCATTGGATAATCAATAATATTTGGAGCTTGATGTTGGCCAAGTTTATCATCTGGGCCAGGTATTGGCTCTGATTATTTAGGGGCAAGTAGGTGGCACAGCGGATAGAGTGCCAGGCCTGAAGTTAGGAAGACCTGAGTTGAAATCTGGCCTCAGATACTTACTAGCTGTGTGATCTTGGGCAAGTCACTTAACCAGCTTTACCTCAGCTTCCTTATCTGTAAAATGAGCTAGAGGGAAAAAAAATGGCAAATCACTCCAGTATCTTTGCCAAGAACGCCCCTAATAGGGTCACAAAGAGTCAGACACAACTGACACAATTGAACAACAACAAAAAAGATATTGGAATATACAGACTGCTTTATGCTTTGTCTTAATCCACCCCGAGAAACAAGTAGGCTTTTAATTGAGACTTATCATTTAGTATCCTTTTTTTTTTTAAAGTACTTGAAGTTGTAGAGATGAAAGGGTAGGTGGTAGACAGATGTCAGACAGTAGCGAAGGCAGCATTTTAGTGTTTCTGTTTGGGAGCAAAATAGAGTTGTTACTCTTAATTCTTTAATACCAGTTCTAGGGTTTTCAGATTTGCCCTCCTCATCCTGGATGCAGTCCTACCTACATCTCAAAATAAATAACTGAAGCCCAAGATGAAACACACCTAACCTAGTCATAGGTGGTAACTTACATCATGAGTGACTTACAGAGCCCAAGGATGTCTGCTAGTCAAAATGTAGCTATAATAAGGACGTAAGGATATACCAACTTCATCTTACAAAGGATAAAACTCAGATTCAGAAAGTCTGAGAGACTTGCTCAAATTCTTACAGGTAAAGAGCAACATAGCTGGGATGCTGACTCCACATCCAATTCTCTTCCCATTTTCCTATGATATTTTAAAACTATATACTATACTGTACTATATTATATTATATGAATATAATATTATATAGTCTAGTATAGCATAATATAAAATAATATAATATACCATAGTATATATACCACTGTGTAAATAACCACCCACTTTCCCTATACCAGGTTCTATTTATGGTTCTGCTTCAGATAACTTCAGATCCCATTTGCTGCTTTGTGTTCTGAAATTCTCCAGATGATAGTTAAGGCATTTTGTCCCTAGAAGGTTACTGTTAAAAATGTATATGTGTGTGCATGCGTGTACACATTCATTCATACATAAATTTATTGTATAAACATATCTGTATGTATAATTTGTGTGTTACCTAGAAAAGGATAACAAATATATTAACCTTTTTGTGCACATGAATGCCATAGATTATAGTAGTTTTTTTTTTTTTTTTGCTTTTTGGAGGGCAGTTGGGGTTAAGCGACTTGCCCAAGGTCCCACGGCTAGTTAAGTGTTGAGTTAAGGCTGGATTTGAACTCAGGTCCTCTTGACTGGCTAGTGCTTTATTCACTGCGCCACCTAGCCACCCATATAGTAGCTTTTTAAAATTAACTACTTTCAGAGGAGTAAGGGGAAGAAAAACAAGGCATATACATTTTGACTTGGGGGAAAGAATAGTTCAGGGATTGAATTTCAAGGGAGAGGCCTCATAGGGGAGCAGCAGTTTAGAATTTTATATGAGCAGGGATGCTCACATAAGGATGATAGTCAATACTTTGTTGAGAGCATTTTTCCATTTTACACATTACAATTCAAGGTGATCTTCACCACAACCCTCTGAGGTTGCATACTGGATAGATGGTATCCTCCCTTTTTAGGTTATTAAATGGACTCAGAGGGTTGAGATGCATTGTCTGTGGTCACACAGCCAATTGGTGTGTGAATCAGGTCTGAAATCCACATCCCTTGACTTCTAATCCAGTGTTCCTTACCTTAAGCTCAGAGGAATAGCTGAAAAGGTGCTAATACTAACTTTGACCTCACCCTTTTGCAGAGGTCCATGGCCCAGAAGGTTAGTCAGATATTTGAATAATTTCAAGTCAACCACAAACCTAGAAGAAAGGATGGGATTAATTGCTTTGAGTGCTACTGTTTCCAATTCTAGATCTTTTTTGCCCCTGGATGCTTAAATTTTCTGGTTTATTTGCTTATGTTCTTCTTATAAGTAGGTCACTAATAGTAGTCATCTCTAGGGTAGGAGAAGGGGGAGGAGAGAACAGAAGAAATGGGGAGAAAGAAATATACATGTTAATTTTGTTATATATTTAAAAGGGATAGCAAGTTGTACATAATAGATTTGCAGTTTCATGTGCAATCATCTTTATAAAAAAGTTATACTGTTATACAAATGCTTGTTTTATTCCATAAATTAAAAAAATAAATTTTTAAAGAAAGTAGATCAAACTTTGTAGAACTTTCTTCTTGACAGGATTGTAAGATAATGAAAATATGATTAACTGCTGTTTTACAAATGAGAATACTGAGGCTTTGGAGACATTAAATAATTTGCCTTAAGTTATTCGGATAATAAACCACAGAGTCAGCCTTGAACCCAGCATCCACACTTTCTCACTACAACATAATGCCTCTCAGAACCAAGTGTTTTAATTTTAATTGTTATGTTATGTGAGGAAATTGGGAAATTTTTTTTTACTGAATCAATGCTTTACATACTTTCTACTGTAATTTCAGGGCTTTCTTGCTAGGTTAGTGTGCTCAGGGATGTCTTATGAATCCTGTCAAATAAGGAAGATCTTGGATGAAGATCGGAAGGGAAGTGAAAGCAGAGGGGAAGAGTGGATTTGGATAAGAGATATGAAGAATCCCAGACTGGGGCATTTATGAAGAATGTGTGAGATTTGATGATTATATTTCTGAAAATCTGATTCCCACTGGAAGTCCTCTGAGTTAATTATGGATCCCAGGGAGTCTTGGCAGACACAGCTGCAGCATTGGTACCTCTCAGAGGTAATTAATCATCCAGTCTGAATCAGGAGAGAACACTCTATTCTTTGTCCTCATTTTCTGTAGTTTCAGGAAAATGGAAAGTTTGTTATGAAACGGAGCCTCTTGTGATTCATTTTAGAATTACTATGGCAGGTGGTAGGGAAGAATTCTTAATCTTAAAAGTGAAGGTAAAATAGTGTGGAAAAATATGCCTTCAAAATAAAATTTAGGAATCATCCAGTTCACTCCCTCATTTTACATATGAGGAAACTGAGGCCTAGAGAGGGGAAAAGATTTCCCCAGGATTTTATATTTCATTAGTAGCAAACCTGGGACCAAAGTCCATGTCTCCTGCTGTTCTCTGGAACCTCCATTCAATCATTAATAAATGTCTCTTCATCTTGTGTCTTTTCCTCTCATAATCAATTTGTCTTCTTGCACCCATGGAAGGACAGAAGGAAAGAAACAAGGATCTGCTATGTTCCACGCTCTGTCCTGACTGCTTTACAAATATTATCTTATTTGATCCCCCTAGCAATCCTGGGAAGTAAGATGCTGTTATCATCCCCATTTTATACTTGAGTAAACTAAGGCAGATAGAGTTAAGAGACTTGCTCAGGGTTACACAGCTAGTAAGAGTAGGATTTCAACTCAGGTCTTCCTGATTCCAGATCCAGTACTCTATCCACTGTACTTTCTAGCTCTCCCTGGAAAGCATTCCATTCTTGTCTACTTTCTCATACTGGATATACCTTTCCACGTTTATGCTTCATATCAACTCAGCATCCATCTTCCCTCTTAGAGAACTTAACTTCTTTCAAAGTGTTATCTCCTGTGGGATACCTTTCTGATAAACATGGCTGTTAATGCTCTCTCCCTCCTCAAAATAACAATTCATGTATCTTATACTCCAATAGAAAATAAGTTCCTCAACACCTGAGACTGTTTTGGTGGTTTTGTCTTTGAATCCCCAATGTATACACAGTGATTTGTACGAAGAAGTCACTTAATAAACATTTGTTGGATTTGATTAAATGCCAATCCATTTCTTTTTGCATCACAATTGTTATCAATAGTTCAATCAAATGAAGAAGTTCACTTGCTGATTACACTATTTCTAAAGAGGAATGTCAGCGCTAAGAATTATTTAATGACAAAGATTTTCTAAATTTCTCAGCTAGATGCACTTGAGATGATTTTCTGTGTAAAAGTTTCATCCCTGGGGCGGCCAGGTGGCACAGTGAGTAAGAGTGACGGCCCCAGCCTCAGGAGACCTGGGATCGGCTCCGACCTCAGATACTGGGCACCCACACAAAAATAACTGGCCATGTAACCTTGAGCAAGTTACTTAACCCCGATTGCTTTAAAAAAAAAAGTTTCATCCTGGCATGCCCCATCCCCTTAGGTCATTACTGAAAGAAAGGTTAATAATCTAAGTATGTTAGTTCTGAGGTCCATTTGGTCCTGAATTCATTTCCATGGAAAAATTTTGAGGCTGTCTTGCCTAGAGAATTACTCCATATTAAGAATAACTTCTAGGGCAGCACATGTATTGGAACATTTGCCATAGAAAATGGATGTGGGTTCTTCTTTATTTGGAAGAACATACTTGGTTGCTCCCAGTTCCTGAGTTGGAAATTTTTCACTTTTTCTATCCCACTGTTGGTTTTGCTTACTGGATGTGAACTCTCTTGGCCAAGAGGTGTCCAGAAGATGATGCTGAAGGAACCAATAATGACTTCTTGTGTGGAAAAAGCTATGACATTTCTGTGTCAGCCTCATAATATCCATTTGTGATCATGTGTGTTGTTTCTGTGACTCATTTGATACACATATACACTGTTCTGTCCTACTCCATCTACTTTTTTATGTGTATCTCCCCAAGTAGACTGACAGCATCATGAGGGCAGGGACTGACTCTTACTCAAATTCTTTGTGACACCAAGAACAATGCTTTTTTTTTTTGCTTTTTGAAGGGCAATTGGGGTTAAGTAACTTGCCCAAGGTCACACAGCTAGTTGTGTGTGTGTGTGTGTGTGTGTGTGTGTATTAAGTGCCTGAGGTCAGATCCGAACTCAGGTTCTCCTGACTGCGGGGCTAGCGCTCTACTCACTGCACCACCTAACCACCCCTAACAATGCTTTCTATATAGCAGATTGTCAACTAATATCTGATTGGTTTTTTGGTTGTTATTGTTTATACCTTTCATTTAATAGGAAACATAGAAGCAAATAATGGATTTGTGATTTGCTAAGATAGAAGAATGGAATTCATTTCTATCTATTATATTTACTGGATTCCTGAAACTGCTAATAAGTGTTTTCCTTACCCCAACTTCCAAATTACTTTGTGTTTATTTTTCATATACCTAGATCATAAGCTCCTCAAGGGTTAGGGGCAATTTCATTTTTGTCTGTGTGTTTTTAGCACCTAGAACCATTCCTGGTCCTTAGTAGGCACTTGATAAATGCTTATTGATTAATTGATTTCAAGACCTTGTGCAGGGCACCAGGGATATAGAGACAGATGTCACAGACCTTATTATCATGGAATTTATAATCGATGAGAGGGAAAGATGATACACAAATAATTATAATACAAAGCATAGTGAGATATGTGCAAAGGCTAAGGCTAGGCAGGCAACATGCCATAAGAAACTGAAGGAAAGAAAGGAGGGATCACTTTCAACCTTGGAGTGGGGAAAAGAGTATCAATTACTCTGTTTCCCAATTCTGGACTTGATTGCTATAGGTTAATTCATTTCAAGGGCTAAGAGGTTAATGTTGTTATTCAGATATCTTCCCAAGTCATATCAGTACAACTATATTTATTTTGTTGTTATCTTTACCCTTCTTACATATAAGTGGATGTTATTTGTTTCTTCAGTATCTGAAGATAAAATTTCATAAATAAAATTAGAAATAATTGATTATTAGGAATTGAAACAATTGATTTGGACAAATATTTTTGCTTTAACTTTAATTTTAACCAGATACTGAACTTTCTTACATACTAGATGCTTAAATAACCCAAAAGTATTTTGGTGTTAGTCTCTGTGGAAAGTTTCAAGGAATTTTTTTACTTTCTGGTGCTAATCAGACCATATGTATATAATTGGTTATAATTAGGAAAATCGACAGTATGCATTTAGATACATGATATAGGTCATTGTACAAAGTAGCAAATTTCAGAATTACATTCTGTGTTTCTTAAAAGGAAAAGCAGCATTGTAAAGAGATAGCATGTATTTTAAAGTCTAATTTTTTTTTTCTTGCTAAATGTATTCCTGGTAGAGGAAGTCTAAGAAGATTCTCAAATTCCCATACTTGGATCCAAAGAATTGAAGGAAGGCATCGAACATTAATCTTAGATGTGTTTTCAAAAATGAAATGGTTTGGGTTAGTTAATTAGGAAGGTGAGGTAATACTCTTTAAGTAGAGAAGACAATAAAACAGCATTTTCATTGTTTGACTTTTTGTATTGATGCTTTTGAGGCTTTCAGACATTTAGTGAAATTTCTCTGTATTCTTTGTTGTCCATCAGTAACAATTAGGTGTTTTCCCCTTAAAGAGAGTCCTGTGGATTGCTAAAATCATAGAAAAGTATTATATATATATATATATATATATATATATATATATATATACACACATATATATATACATATACACACACATATATTTTAAAACCCTCAGAGGATTTAAACTTCTGTCATTTGTTCTCCACTTTGTTTTTGCATAAAATTTCAAGGAAAATGTTTAGTCATAAGTTGCTAAAATCAGTTTTTCTTCAAAGAATAATGACATGATATTAGGGAATTTGAAATTCACTCAATAATTCTAACTCTTCCTACGTACGTGGAAGTGCTGATATGGCCTTCTTACATGGTTGTCCTGTACAGGGCAAGACTTGGTAAAGCAAATGGAAAACCTTTCCTAAATATTCTTAATAGATTTCTGACTGTCCTAAGTGGGGTAAATTGAATCATTATTAATTTTAGCATTGAATTCTTATAAAAATTATTTATATATAAACATAAATTTTATAATAAAACATAAATACAATGATATGTAAATATATATTATATATTTATATGTAGGTAATGCCACCACTTTTCATTTGTGCAAAGTTTTAACATTTACAAAGCATTTTCAAATATTTGACAAGTAAATGTAGCATTTTATATCCCTAAACTTAGTTTACCTACTCAGGTGTTTTATAAGCAGAGGAATGAGTTAGGTAAGTGAAATGGTTAACTCTGATTTTTAAGTCCTTTGCCTATGTCATTCATAATAAACTTCCTTCTTAGGACTGGAATCTCAACTCAGGTTTATCCTCATTGATCTTTGTCATTCACAGTTACTTATAGTTTCTGACAACTTCAAAGAACCTTTTAGGAGTCAAGAGATCAAGGTGCTAGCGTAGTCTCTATATGTAGTAAGCTGGTGGCTTTCACCAAGTCATTGACTTTCTAGGATCTACCTGATCTCTACTATCTTCTCTCTATACCTTCATCTCCTGTCTTCCTTCCCTTCTCCCTCCTTTCCTTTCTTAGTGTATCACTTGGAGTCAGCAAGACACAAGTTTGAATTCTGCCTTAGGCATTCCCTAGCTGTGTTACCCTGGGAAAATTACTTGTCCTCTCAGTGCCTCATTTTCCTCATTTGTAAAATGAGTACAGCAATGGCACCCATCTCACAGGGTTGTTTTAAGGATGAATTAAGTTAAAATAGTGTAAAGCTCTTCTCAAACCTTAAAGTACTGTATAAATGCAAGTTGCTATCCTCATCAACATTATCACTATCATTGTTGGCACCATCATTATCACCACCACCATCATCATCATCATCATCATCATCATTCCTACTTTCCTCCTTCCCTTCAGTAATTCTGGTTACTTTTGCTTGTCAAGTAGTCAATCTGAATCCTTGACAGCTAACCCTGGCAGCTAAGTGGTGCACTGGATAGATCACTGGGCCTGGAATCAGGAAGACTTTAGTTCAAATCTGACCTCAGACACTTAGTAACTGTGTGACTCAGAAAGTCACTGTACCTCTGTTTACCTTAGTTTCCTCAACTGTAAATTGGAGATAATAACACCTACCTCAGTGGATTGTTATGAAGATCAAATGAGATACCATTTGTAAAGTGCTTAGCACTTTATATAATAAAAATAATATATTTATATTATTATATGTAATATGACATTATATATAATAATAATATATAAATAATAAATAAAAAGTACTTAATAAATCCTTCCCCCTTCCCTCCCTCTCTTTTTTCTTCTTTTCTCCCTTACTCCATAGAAGATCTACCTCATGCACTGGAGGCCTTGCTTCCTCTAGTTTCTAGCATACTAACATTTCATTCTGGTTATTTATCTGTCATCTTTCATTCTTACTACCTTCTGGGGTCATGTATGGCCTTGAGGATGTTTATACCATTTCTCTGTACAAGTCATCATTAATACTGACCATCCAACTAAAATGTATTCTTAAAACAAAAACAAAACCCAGCTCCCTTCTTGGGATAACCCCATGGGGATAGAGGGAAAAAAAAACTCCACTAAGAATAGAAGTAACCTATCCCTGGGTTGGAAAATGTCCTGGAAATTGCTGACTGTGATCAAGTTCCTCAAGTTTCTTTGTGGTATTTGCAGAAGATATGCCATCTTTTGACCTGGGGTGTTTTTTGCAACTAAAGTGGGAAATTCCAGAAGGTGCTGAATTTCCCAAGGACTAAATAGACAACCACACAGATGTGTCTGAAAGCAGCTTCTGATTTTCTCTAATTTGGTCTCTGCCTTTCTGGCATTCAATCCTGATATCTTTCTTTAGAAGAGAAAACTAAGTGTCCCCTGCCACACTTTTATTTATTGATTATTATTGCTGTTAGAGAAAGATTTATGTGGACTCCTCATTGTCTGTATTATTCTTCTATTGAAAGAAATGAAGTTTAATGAAACTGCCCTATGTCATAACTTTAGGGATGCTGTCTGAAAAAAAAATTGAATTGTATTTCCTTGAAAGTTCTTCCTCACTGCTACTTTAAAAGGAGACAATTCAAGTGAAAATGCTGTTTCTTTCCAAATAAACATTTACCAGATCATTAAACTTAGAAGCCTTAAAGGAAAATGAAGGCTTTCTTTCTCATCTCTCTCTCTCTCTCTCTCTCTCTCTCTCTCTCTATCTCTCATTCACTCTCTCACTCTCTCCCTCCCCCTTCATTTCTTCCTTCTTTCCTCCCTTTCTTTTCATCTGGCCACGCATCTTTATTTGCCTGGGATGCCAGGAAAAAAGTTATCTTCTGTGTAAGCCGAATATATTATGCTCCAGGGTTCAGATTACTGGCAATGCAAAAGTAATCAGAATTATTGATCCTCTAACATCTGTGTCCCAGGGAAAAGCTTTTTAAATTCAGAATTTAAAAGTCTATAAAAAAGTTTAATTGTTAGGTCTTTGACAGGGGAGAGGGGATATTGAAGAGAAAGGTATAAGAGATAACAGTGCCCCTTTTGCAGAATATTTCTTTGTAAGCCACTTCATTTACCCCTTTCCCACTCTCCAAACATTCTTTTTCTCTCTTCCATTCTCTCCATGGGCTTTCAGTGCTCTTAGAAATCTCAGAATGATCTCTTATGTACCCCTGCCAACACTTTGAATTTAATAGCAACTCTAGCAATATGGGAGTGTCTTCCTTTTTGCCATAGATGAGAGAATTTGAGCTGCAAACAGCTTCACAATAATAGGTTACATAATACTGCACAGAATTGGATGTAATTAGTGGAATCCTTACTATTCAGACTAAAGGTAGTTGCCTTGGATTAGTGCTAGATCAAAGATAGTTACCTTCTACCATTCTGCCTTACCTGTGCAATAAAATATGCTAAAAGTAGTTGGCAGACAAAGGGAACAAATATATTCACATATTCTCATGTAATGAGAATACTCTGTTCTTGAAATCTCCTACTGGCTGGTTAGGTCTAGGGTTGGGTCTAAATTGTTCCCACAGCTGTTCTTCTAATCCAGGATAAGACAATCAGTTCCAAGTAAGGTACTAAAAGTCATAGCCATGTGTACTGTGAAAATAATGAGGTAAGGGAATAGAGACACGTCATTGGACCATAATAATAACAGCCCATATTTCTTTAGTAAGAGGGACTCTGTAGTGCATGGAGATCTGGTCTGGGGTCAGGAAGATCTGGATTCAAGTCTTGCATCTGACATATACTGGCTATATAATCTTGCTAAGTTGAATAACCTTTTAGTGCCTTTGGCAACTCCCTAAAACTATAAGTTACAAATTGGGTACTTATCTGCATTGATAGAGAAAGTTCCTCACTTAGAACTCCCTATACAAATGAAATCACAGGTTTGGCCAAAAAAAAAATCATTCCTGTGCTTCTTAAAGGTTTTCAAAAAGTTGTCCTCACAAGCAACCTGTGAGATAAGTAGTATAAATATTATTTTACCCATTTGATAGCTGAGGAAACTGAGGCCCCAAGTAAAGTCCTTTGACCAAGATTATGCACACTTAGTTAGTGTCTAAGCTAGGATTGGAACTCATCAGATTTGTATCTGCCACCTTGATCACTCTACATCAGATATCTTTTTTGCAGATGGGAATTCTTAGGAAAGAGGAATGAGATATAAGGGGAGGCTTGTTACCCTAGGGTTTGGAAGCAGATAAGAAATATTTATAGAGTTGCTGCACATGTATAGCCTATATCAAAACTGCTTGCTTTCTCATTGAGGAGGGGGAAGGAATTTGGAACTCAAAAATTTTTTTTAAATGGCTGTTAAAAACTTTTTACGTGTTATTGGGGAAAAATAAAACATTAAATTAAAAAAAACTGTTTATGCAGGATAAGCTCCAAAATTCTGTGATGCTCTATGTATGACTATCATTGGTTGCTTTGCTGAATCAGCATAGAACTTTGAACTAATTCGCCTGAAGAAAACAAAGGTCATTTATCAATCTGCTCAGGGAAATGCTACAGGCAGTTGAAGCATTTCAGTGGCAATGCTTTATTGAAAACTTTTCTAATTTTGCCTCCTGATTAGCAGAATATCCAGCCATACATTGATAATAAAGTGCAAGTCAGACTGACCTGATGGAAAGAGCATTAAATTTGGAGTCAGAAGACTCAAATTTGAATCCTAACTTTGCTACTTTTCCACTGAGTGACCTCAGGCAAGTCACCTGATCCCTCTGTTTTCTCCTCTGTAAAAAGAGGTTTTAGTTTTAGATGATCTCTAGGTCCCTTTCAACTCTATGATTCTATAATTTTCATGTTTTTAAAGACCGAACAGGAAGTTGCTATTTATTTACGTATTCATTCAGCAAACCCTCGGTCAGCTAACAGTATGCCACAAAATATTGCTAGCCTAAACTCCTTCATAGCTACAAGATTTGTATTTCACATGAACATGGCTTCTAGGCTTCTTGACTTACTCTGACAATGTCACCCACCAGGCTGATGACATTAAAAGATAGCACAGGATTATGGACAGAGAAGTCCTGGAATCCAACCCGTGCTGCTGGAGAGCCATGCTTATGGTAACAGTAGGGTTACCTTAGCAGCTAATCTCTCATTCCCTTAAGTAGGCTGATAATGAACAAGGCAGGAAAAAAATAAAAAAAAAAAAGAGAGAGAGAGAACACAGCACAAGGTCAAGCAAGGCCAAGTACCATGAGAGTTCTGGGAAACAACAGATAAAACTATCAGGCAGGCATTCATTATAAATGAAATGATGCCTGTTGAGCAAAGCTATCTGGGCAGCTAGGTGGCACAGTAGATAGAGTGCCAGGACTGAAGTCAGAAGAACCTAAATTCAAATCTGACCTCAGAAACTTACTAGCTATGTGACCCTGGGCAAGTCACTTCACCCTATTTGCTTCAGTTTCCTCATCTGTAAAATGAGTTGGGGAAAGAAATAGCAAACTACTCCAGTATCTTTGCCAAGAAAACCTCAAGCAGAGTCAGAAAGAGTTGGGCACAACTGAAGAAGAGAAACAAATCTTGTAACCCATGAAGTAAAGATGCAGAGTTGCAAAGATGGAGAGGCTATATAACAAATAGCAGAAGCCTGAAAAGCAAAAGACTGGAATTTTACCATTTCACTGCTCACTCATACATTAGTCTTTTTAAAAACCCCACCAAAAGGCAAGATGATTTCGTAGATAGGGTCATCTTTGCACGTGAAGAGCAAGAGATCCCTTCTTTATAATTTCAAGTGTATTATGGATTATTGGGATTTTAAGTATTTATATAAGGACCAAATTCTTTCAAGTCCTAAGTTTGTGGGGGTGAAATATGGGTGAATTAGGAGTATGCTCTCTATATGATCCTAAAAGTGTCTTTTCTGGAAGATCAAGATAGTTGCTATGGCTGTAATGTGATCCCTTTGAGTACCGTCGACTCACTCTGACTGACCCAACTGTATGGTGAACGGGCATGTGAAAATTGTGGGTGTCTTTCTCCTCACATATACTTCTATTTAGAGAGTTCATAATGTCAATTTCATAGCAAGTTCAACCACTTTCTAGTCTGACCAAGGGAAAGAGTAGGGAGAAAAGAACATGAGTGTGTGATAGAGGCAATGGTAGATGTGGCTGCTTGTGAATAATAATATATGGATTGATATATTCATTTGTTCATTCATTCAATGAACACATCAATATGCCCACTCTGTGTAATACACTATTCTAGACACTATCTTACTATTCTTCCTTATCTTTTGCTTTCCCCAGGTGTTAAGAAGCTGGCTCAAAGTTTGTTTTTTTAAATTAAAGAATAGTACATGATAATTTTGCTGTATAGTTGAAAGGAATAGCAAGTTGTGCAAAGTAGAGGTACAGTTTCATTTGTAAAAATCTTTTTTATTATACTATGTTATGGAAATGCTTATTTTATTCCTAAAATTAAAAATAAAATAAATTTTAAAAAATTTAATCTCTTTAAGGAGGACATTTCATCAGTGGTTCCCTTCTTTTTGTAGATACAAGCTAAAGCAGAAGTTGAGGACTTCTGTAATTTCATTACTTTGTTTTTCTTTCTCCTTCTCCTTCTCCTTGTCAAGATGAAAAATGTACAAGCATGGCCTGTAGGTACAGCTAGCACCCAGCAATCCTTGCAGTGCTGTAAAGGCACGGAAAGAAACTCACTCCATTTCTAAGGATATGTGCCCTGGACATTTCTGAGCCAGTGGGCTGGAGCTAATCAGTAACTAACCCTTAAATTAATAATTTACATTTATATGGTAGTTCAGAGTTAAAAAGTACTTCATGTGTTATAACATTTTATCCTTACAACAAATCCATGATACAGAGAGTGCAAGGATTTGTTATTATTTACACAATAGCATGGGCTGTTTTAGCTTAATCTAAAAGCAAGCTTTAGGATGGCACACAAGGGGCAGGACTACTTCTGCTGTTATATTTACAGGCTTGGCATTATGCCAGTGGCATTGTATTAGATAAAGTCTGTAAGCAGTAGAATAAATTTCTCTGGAGGTTTGCTAGTCACGAACTGTACTCCCTCTATCATTCTCATGACTGTTATTTTAATTTTTTTGGTCCAGCTGGGCTGGACACTTTTGAAGGTTTAAATGGAATTCTGAGCCAAGAGCATTGATTTCTACACACTCGTCTGTGCCACCCCCATGTGAACAAATCAAAGTGGGAAACCTTAGACAAACAGCCTTTGTCCAAATTTCCAGAACAAAAAAGGGGGAAGCCCTCTTTGGGTGCTTAATTCCTTAAAAGAACGACAGATTACATTTTTAGGAAGTCAGGAGCATTGCATAGTGCTTTGATGCATGGTCGCTATTTCCCTCTTAACTGCTTACTTGAGAGGCAGCATGAAACAGCAGACAGAGGACCATCCTTGGAGTCAGAAATAACTGAGGTCAGGTTCTACCTCTGACATGTACTAGCTTGTGCCCATGGGCAAGTGACTTTAATTTTCAGTGGCCCAGACAATCCTCTGAGACTATAAGTTACAAATGAGGATGCCAATCTGCATCAGTGTAGGGACTTTCTATGTTAGGAGTTTTGTACATTGATGAAATCACAGGTCTGTTCCAGTAGTAATTCTTTTTCTTTGGTGTGTTACAAATATACTAAGGCTCCTCCTACAGAATAATGGTCTCTCAAACTCTTTCCTGATTGGGGGGGGGGTGGATATGTGACATATTTCAAATGTGAATGACAAGTAGATCTTTATTGGGGGAAAAAACATTTTCATCTGGACCTGTGAGTTGATGGAGAATTTCTGGCATAGAAACTTCCCACGATTTATGCAGATCAGCCACTCATTTGTAATTTATAACCAGCAAGCATTTATTAAGGGCCTACTGAGTTCCAGGCACTGTGCTAAGAGCTGGAGATGCAAAGAAATTACCCTTCCCTTTACCCCCTACCCCAAGCTCTGAAGGAGCTCCAAGACTTATAGGGGAGATAACATGCAAATAGCAATCATTAAAAGTCATCAAGAGCAGTGAGAATTGAAGGGATTTAGCTATGACCCACATCTAATATGTGTCAGAGGCAGGATTTTGAATGCCATGATGCCTTTGGAAAGAACAGTATAATAACATCACAAGTTCTTAGCGTTGAGGAAGATATTTCTCCAGAAGGCTATTTCTTAAAACTCTGCTTCCCCTGAGCAAAGCCCAGGAGATTGATATAAGACAGTCTACTTGTTACATTCTTAGCCAAAAGTACTTTTGGACCACAGCAGATGTCTCCAAGCTCAGGCCTCATTACACTCATAGCTAGAGAACTAAAAATGGTCCCTGTCATCCTCCTGATAGTAAGCTGCATTATGGCACTCCCCTCTGGGACCAATAGGGAGGACATGTGTTAGATAATTACTTGCTGTTTTTTCTCTTAGAATGTTGGGCATTCTGTATGTCTTACTATTCTCAGTGAATGTTTTCAGCAGTAGTGTATAGTTTCATAGTCATCACCCAATGGGAGCATTCAGGCAAGCTTTTGGCATTCAGGGGATGGAAAATCTATAATTTATTAGAGCTGTTTCTGTTTATATGCCAATGGTTCATAGGCCATTTTCAATGAAATAATTGACTGAGTAAAGAAACAAAATGAAATCTTACAAAGAAGGTTGCTCTTTAGAAAGCTCCCAAAACAAATGAAACACTCAAAAAATTCATAACAGAAGAGACTTGCTTGGGTTGTTCCCTGTTATTTCTCTTCATAGGCAACCCAAAGATCCTATTAAATATCCTCCTTTGTTCTTGCATTGCATCCTTTTATACACATCATCCAAGAGTGTTATCCATTTCCAAAGTCTATGGCCTTGGGGTAACTATACTGTTATGTCACTTTTCATTAAGGATAGAATGGCCATTACTGGGTTCCTTTCTTCCCACACTTTTAAAGCTGAAAATATCCACAAAAATTATAGTTTTACTCCCAAATATCCTAGTAACCAGTCTACTACATCATTGTTGGGTGTTTTTTGGTTTTGTTTTGGTTTTTATTATATAGTCTGTGGGCTCTTCCTTTAAAAAGAATCAATGCCAATTTCTTTTCTCTTACTTTCAAAACATTCTCTCCATCAGATTCAGGCTATTTACCCTCCCAACTCTCAATTCCCACCTCTTTGTAGGCCACAGTAGAATCATTAGAGTCTCTGAGTCTTCACTTTGGGATCACATGTAATACATGTGCCAATCCATATCAATCAACAAGCATTTATTAAGCACCTTGCATATCCCAGGCACTGCTAACTGTACAAATAGAAAAGGGAAGGAGCATAGTATAATGAATAAGGCACCAAATTTTGGGGTAAGGGAGACCCCCAGTTCAAATTCTGCCTCAGATATTTACTAGCTATGTGACCCTGAGTAAGTTACTTTTTTGTCCCTCTGTTCTGGACTAGATCTGACTCAGGCTACTCCCTTTGAAGTTTAGTTCAGTATGGGGACAATAGGAGACACTCAGAGGTCATTCAATAGTTAATTTTTTAAAAAGTTATTTACTTAACCATATCAGGAGAAGGCTATTCAATAAAGATGATCTTTGAGGACAGTTTGAGTTGCCCATCTTGAGTTACTCTCATACCTGAGGTACCCATCGTGACCCACCAGTCAAGTATTACTGTTCTCTGGAGCCCCTTCTGGCTGCATTGTACTCAGGAAATGATGTCAACAATTTGTGCCTTTGTCCCTGAGGTATTTAAGTCTCAAGGAAAGTCTCAGTGCATTTAAGGAAAAACTAACCATACTTGGTTGGGGAGAGGTAAGGACAGAGGAGGGGTGGTGCTTACAAAAGGCCTTAGGATATTGCTCCAACCACACTTTCAGCTTTCTTATATGTAAAAGGAGAGGATTGCATTTGATGGCCTTTCAGGTCCTTTCCAGCTCTAAATCTACAACAGTACGAGGCAATCTCTGTCCTCAAGAAACTTATAGAGTATTCAATCTTCAATACTTCAGTCAGTCCATAAACATAAAGATCCTACTGTATTTCAGATACTGTGCTAAGTATTCTGGATATTAAAAAAAAGACAAAAGACAGCTCTTGCTCCCAAGGAGTTTACAGTCTGTTGAGACAAACAACATGTAAACAGCTATGTGCAAACAAGGCATATATAGGATATATTGTTAAGGGGGATTGAGAAAGGCTTCTCTTAGAAGATGGAATTTTTACTTGAAGCCAGGAGGCAAAGATGAAGAGGAAGAACATTCCATGCATGGGGGAACAGCCTGTGAAAATGGCTGGAGTCAGGAGATAAAGAGTCTTATGTGAGGATAAGCAAGGAGCAAGGAGGCCAGTGTCACTGAATTGTAGTGCATGTGGTGGGATATAAAGTGTAAGAAGATTGGAAAGGTAGCAGGGAGGGCAGGTTATGAACAGTAAGCACAGTGAATCTTGGTTGCGATTGTTTCACTCTATTCAGGTCAAAATATATCCTTTTAAGCCCTTTTTTACTTCCCTATCCCTGTTTCTTAGGCTTCTACCTATCCCTAAGGTAACTTGGATGCAATCGTACCTAGAGGCAGTAGAACAGACCAGTAGCTCCTGAAGTTCCTTCCATGTCAGTTCAGGTGCATTTGACTCTTGGATCCAGGTCTGATGACATTTTTTAAAAAATCTATGAAGGGATTAGACAACAACACACACACACACACATATTTCAATTTAATGCAGTGAGCTTGGAAAGTCTCCATGCCACTCTCTGATGCCCTGGACAAATTCTCAAGTCCTAAGGCAATATGAACTCAAGGGCACAGGAACAGTCTGAAAAACTGCTGTAACTTTAACTTTGGGAAGCAAGCATGCATTGAAGTTGTCAAGATTTTTTGAGTGGAGTGTGTGTAAAAATTTTTGTGGATTGTGTCCACTGGATATTTTGGCCTGGGAAGACTAAGCTGGGAGAGTAAAGGGTTTTGTTTTGGGTTTTTTTTTTGGTGATTCTCTCTTTACAAATATTGTGCAGTGCTGTATTTTCACATTCCAGGAAGTGCCACATCAAGAAATTGGTCTTCTCTGCAGCTTCAGGAAGGAGATAGATTTACCACATCTTGTTAATTAAATAAATTCCTTTGCCCTAGGAAGGTCAACAATCAGGCAATGACTAAGAATCATTTAGCAGAGGGTATGAAACAAAATGAGTTGCATCAATTTAAATGCCATTTAAAAGTATGTATCAGACAATCTCCATCTCTCTGGGATATATGCCAAAATGAATCCTGGGTTAGTTAGATTTCCTATGTAGTCCATTGAGTAATCCTCAAATCTGAAAATGTGCTACTCAGATGCTCTCAAGAATAGAAACCTTTCTTGCATTAGGGTTAGAATTTTACAACTCTCTCTGTAATAACTAAAGTATTGGTCATTTACAAAATTTTTCTCTGAAAAAAGTATAATTTGTAAATCTCTACATCTTCCTTGGGAGATGTTGGGTAACAGATTTTGTTGGGTAAATAGACATACCAAAACAAAGAAATGTTAAGTGAGGGGTTTGGGGCTACCTGTATCAAAGATTGTTCTTGGTGGCTCTTTAAGTCAAGATCATGGTGTATCAGATAATCTGACCACTAGAGAGCACTATAGTTTCATTTGAGAAATTCTGATTCATCCAGTAGAGGTCAGTGATGCATTGCTCTCTGATCTCATGTTTACCAAGTCTCTACAGAAAGAAGTTCCCAGACTTTAATTTTGCTTACAAAATTTTGTTTTCCACCTTTGCAAATCTTGAATTCAGTACTCATTTGCACTTGAATGTGAACATAGAGCTCTCAAGATAAGGACTGGATACTTATTGAGTGGTGTTAGAATGATGTCAATTTATTTAGCATTCTATCTCCCTTTCTGTCTTCATCACTTATTGGTGTCCTTTCTCATTCTCCAAATGAGTACCTAGTACCATCATAATGAAGGCCTTCACTGTGGTGTCCTACACAGGTCTATGTTCCACAATATCTCCCAGGTTCCCAAAATACTTGTTTGTGTGGGATCCGTCCTCTTTTCCCCGAAGCAAAACTTTCTTCCAAATAACATATCTACTTTCAGATAGATGTCAGGAAGAAAACAATTCCTATTAAATATATTCTTATTAGTTAGTGATCTGAATCAATGTTATCCACATAAATTATCCTTTTGAATGATGGATAACTTTAAAAAATATTTCCAGACCTGTTTGTGTTTGAAAAGAGTTCTAGATGAAACTGAACAGTGTGTTTTCACAATAAGGGTGAAAGGAAGACACTCAGGTAGTGTAAGGGTTATATTTTGGGCCGAGGACCTAGCTGAGTACATAGGAAATAGGAGGAGGAAGTCACTGTGGCTCATTGTCACAGCATGCTCCAAATCTTTTTATTCTTAACTAGTTTCCTGGTTCATCTATTTAGTTGTAAGAGAGAAAGAAGCTGTCCAAGGACTGAAAATATCACAGGGAAAGTATGTAGAGCTGATTTTCCTATGTTAGGGTTCTAGGAACTGGAATCTATGAAAATTTTAGTACAGGTTTTCAGGAACTCCATCTGACAACCTGTAATGATTGCTAGAAGGAAGCAATTTTTAAGGAAACCATATAGTTTGCAAATCAGGACAGATAGATTTTGGTATCATTGTATCATGTAATCTTATTAAAAAGTAAGTGCTTACATTTCACAGTGTCTTAGTTTCTCCATATGTAACATGTATATAATAGCACCTAAATTCTCTTTGGTCCATCTCAATATTATGAAAATGAACATTAGGGGAAAAAAAACCTGTGAAGCATTTTGAGCCCCTTGGGAGAGATGTTCCATAAGCATAAGCATCTAACACATCTTTTATTACCACTCAGCATTTTTGGATGCACATAAAATCTATACTAGCATTTTAACTGAGAATTTCATGGCTTTTCCCCCCTTCCATCAATACTATTTGTTTAACAAAGACATGAGTGTTTGTTGGCTTTTAAGAAGGGTGAGTGGGTATATATGCACCAAAGGGGAGATGGCTAATTTATAATTGTAGACAAATGAGAAAGTACATAAAAGGGCAAATATTAGGCAGCAACATAAGCCTTAAAAGCATATTAAAAGAATTAAAACAGACTAGGAACTCTAGACAGTCAAATGGTAGCTAGAGGATAGCTCCTTAAGTTCTCCACTATTCCTGTAATTGGCTGCTCTTGCTTATGGCCGTTTGGATCCCTCATTGACTAGCTTCATCCATCATTTTTAGAAAGTATACTCCAGGAAAGAAGATATGCAAAACTAAAGCTTTACTGCAGACAATATACTCTTTTATGTGATCTCTCTATCCCAGGACACTTAAAGGGGAAGGATAACATACCGTGAAATAAAATTGCTTTTCTTCTAAAAGTCAGCAAATATTTTCATTCATGTATTCATTCATTTAACAAACATTATTCTCTTCTTTCATTTGCTTTTTAAGTGTTCACTATCTAAATCAGAGACAGCAAATGGCATTTCTGTGGGATGGGACTGCTTTCTGTCAATTTATGATTTAAACTTAGAGTCTGATGACCTGTCCATAATACATACTGATTACTTTGACTCTTATTTTTTGTTTGGATATTTCAGCAAGAAAAAAAAATACAGACCCATATCCCTTTGCACTGAATGAACAAAAGTATGTTGTGCATATACCTAATTACACGGTATACCTTGCTGTGCATTTATTAATAGATGCCTAGGCTAGTTAGAGGAAAACTAGCCGTTATGACTTTAGTTAGTCTTCTAATGTTTTGCTAAGACATCACTGTCTTTATCAGATGACTTTGACTAAATAGCTGGCCTTCAAAATGTGTGAAGTTTAAAAGCCCATGAGGCAGTATAGGGTCATGAAAAGGACTGAATAAAGTCTAACATCCAAGTTATTCAAGGTCTGAACCCAGCCAGTCATTCTGCCTTTTTATGTGCTACACTTATCCCTCCCACATCACAACGTTCTCCATTGTGGTTTCAATATATCACAGGTCAGCATAAAAAATTAAATGGGAATTTTTTGAGAGTTTTTTGGAAACTGCAGATGACATATGAAGGCCAGCAGATAACACAGAAAAAGTTTAGAAACTCAGAAATGCATAATATATATGTATATACATATAGTATTGTATAATATTAACATATTTTGTCTTTTAATACCATAATAATTCAGACCTCTTGTAGGAAGGGAGGGCCAGAAAACTTTATGTGGATTTTCCAGATCATGGGGTCTTGCACACCTAACCCAAACAATGTGGAAGGGATAAATGTACTCCCCAACACAAACTTTCTCTTCCAACCAAACTGAAATATTTGTCATTCCTTAAACACACTTTGTACTTTCTCATGTCTGGGTCTTTGCTCATGTGATTCCCTCTACCTGGAAAGGGGAAAGCCTTCCCTTCATCTCTGCCTATTACAATTTTGTCTGTCCTTCTAGGTTTCACTCAAATGACACTTTCCTTCAGAAAACCTTCCCTCTTTCCCCTAGCCAGAAGTCATAACCCTCTACCGAATTTCCATAGCACCACATTTGTTTTTGTTTATTTTTGCTTTTTTTTTGGAGGGCAATTGGGGTTGTGACTTGTCCAAAGTCACACGGCTAGTAAGTGTGTTAAGTGTCTGAGGCCACATTTGAACTCAGGTCCTCCTGACTCTCACTACGCCACCTAGCCGCCCCCATAGCACCACATTTGTACTTCTCATATTCTCTCTTGTGATGTTGTCACTTGTATATCTCCTATGAGACTATGAGCTCTTTCAGGTTAGATAACCAAGTCTTATTCTTCTTAATATGTTCTTAGACACCTCTTCGGTCTCAGGGTAAGCAATCTATAATGAGGAAAAATACTTGTCACAATAATATCTGTGTGTGTATGTGTGTGTGTGTGGTTTCTTATGAGATGGAAAATTTGGATTCTTCTTCTGGATCCTCCCCAACTTGCTCCATGATCTTAAGGAAATTGCTTCCCTTCTATGAGCCTCAGGGTTTTTTTTTCACTTTTTAAGTAGAGGAGGTTAGACTAGCTGACCTTAACGTTTTCTTCCTGCTCTGAAAGTCTGTGGTTCTGTGATTAGAGCTATGAGAATTTAACAGACTTAATTAATAGGAAAACAGAGCCTCACAATTAGCACAAAATGTGCCCTAAATCAAAGCCAAACCACAATGTAGCTGATATATGGCAACTGTATTATACTTAGTGTTAAGTTCACAGAGGACATAAACCACAAATAAAACAGGCATGCCATGCATTGAGGAAATGTAAAAGAGAAAAAAATCAAAACAAGATACTCTTTAAAGTTCCTAAGTTTGTAAATATGACTTTAAATTAGCAACTTCTCATGGTACAAATTTAATTATTTTAACACCAGTCGTTTCCTGATCTACCTCCTCCCTCTTACAACAAAGCACATTGTGTGCCAAAAAATAATAACTAAGTATGATCAAAATCACACAGAAACTGACAGTACATACAAGGTTCCACGCTCTTTAGCCCCTACCTCTACCTGTCCAGTGAAAGGAGGGTGGTGCATTTCCTCATCTCTTCTCTGTGGCCAAGACTGGTCATGGTTACCCAAGTTTGATTTCATATTAGTGTTCTTTTGGCATACAATAACTGAGTCATATATCTTGTTTTCCTATTTCTACTTATTTCACTCTATATCATTTCATATGACTTCCCTTTTATCGCTAATCTCTTATAGGTCAACAATATTCCTTTGATTTCACGGACTACAATTTATTCAGCCATTCCCAATAAGTAAGCATCACTTTGTTTCTAATTCTTTGCTGCCACCAGAAGTGCTGCTATGAGCATTTTGGTTTAAGTGGAACTTCCTTTGGGAATATGCCTAACAGTGGAATGTCTAGGTCACAGGGTATGAACAGTTTTTCCTCTCAATTCTAAATTGCTTTCTAGAATAGCTGGATCAATGAATAGATCAAGCAATAGCGTATTAGTGTGCTCCACAGATACATTTGTCTAAAGGTCAAATGATTTTCCTGGGATGTTTAATAAGTGAATCTTTTCCCTTTGAGATTAATAATAAATATTTACAATGGTTTATATTTATGTCTTCTCATGTGCTTTTTCATCCATTATTTAATTTGTTCATCACAACCCTGTAACTTACATATTAATACCCTGTCTAACATCAAAGTCCAGTCAGGTTGAAGCCTTTTAAAGTACCAGGAGGGATGAGACTACAAGAACAGACTGGGATCCAAAGGTCAGTGTGAGCTGTCTCTGATTTACCTTGATCTCAGACCCTTTGTTCCAGCTGGCTCCATTCTTTCTCAGCCATGACCTGTTTGCACTTTCTTTTTTTTTTTTAACTTATAATTTAGTGAACCTTAGACCTCCTTGTTCCATTCCTCCTGAACTGATTCCAAAGTTCTTGACAAATATCCTACCCTCAATCCTTATCTAGTAAGTACACTCTCCCTCCTTCTAGCAATAAAAAAAAATTAGGCACATAATGGATCTGTAATCTAAATCATAAGGCTTCTTTCACTTACAGCTTTCTGCTGCCCCTGATTGAGTCTAAGTTCTTGTGGGCAACTCCCGTTAACCTCCCACATCTCCAGGCTACCTAGTGATATTACTATCACTATCATTAGAGTCCATTTGGACTTTAGGAATTTTACAAGGGATCAGTGTAAAGAGTTCTAGATTTGGAGTTAAAAAGGATCTGGATTCTTATCCTACCTTATATAATTGCTAGTTGTGTGACCATGGGCAAATCATTTTAGCTCTCTCAGTTTCCTCATCTGTAAAATGGGGGTTATAATGTTTATACTACTTTCTTATAGGCAGTTGCATCTATCTGTGGTTTGTTTGGTTGTTGTTGATGATGAAGAAGCTGGTAGAAGGCAAACAAGACAAAAACAGGGAGGATATTCATGCCTAAGGTGCTCGAAACCAGTATGGAGGATGTCTAGCTTAGAGTATAAATAAAAGAGACATTCCCTTTGAATGGTGAGGTCCTCTGGATTCTTATATTCATGGATGATATTGTGCTTATTACATTAAATTTTGGAATGTTATAGAACTTCTTAAATAAGAACATATTCAAGAGTTTGCCCTAATAAACCATTCTGGAAAAACCAAGTGGATGAAAAGTATCTAAAAGATGATAAGCAATGGGACTGCATAGAGCTTATAAATTTATACCTATATCTTAAACAAGCAATGCAAATGATCAATGAGCTGAGCATAGAATTGAACTGACATAGCAGAGTAGGATGGATTGTTTTTAATGATCCCAAGTTTCTCCCTGAAACCAAGTAGTCTATCTTTTAAAGTGCAACATCCTTCTGATAAATATCTATGAGTCATGTATACTCTCTGTTCTTGCTAAACTAGCCCATTAGATGCTCCCTGAATCTAACATCCATGTCCCATTTCCACATCTTTGCACAGGTTGTACACCATGCCTGGAGCTCTAAGTGCTAACTTCCTTCAAATCTCAACTCAGGTGCCATGTCCTTCAAGAAACCTTTCCTGATCTTCCCAGTGGTTAGTAGTATCTCCCATCCTTAGACTAATTTGTATTTTATACAAATATATACAAACATAATATAAATGAATTACAAGTAGCATCCTACTTGTAGTATTACTATTAGCCGATTTGCAGGCTGCTGAAGTGCTTAGCACACTGCCTAGCACATAGTAGGTAGTATATAAATGCTTGTTCCTTTCCCTTTTCCCCTTCCCTCATATCCTGCTAGTAACACAGAAGTTTCATGAGGGCAGGGGCTGTTTGAGAAATTAGATACTTAAGAGTTGTTGAATAGAATTGAATGGAAAGATTTTTGACAGATGGAAGTGAAAAGGTTAGTGTATCATAGGTATGAAGGTGGACTTCATGAAATATATAAAGTAGGGAGACTTCATGTGACTAAAAAGTTAGTCAAGTTTGAGTACATGAAGGCGAGTGATATGAACAAGGCTGAAAAAGCAGTTTAAAGTCAGAGTGTGAAGGGATTTAAATGCCAGGATGAAAGGTTTGTACTTTGTCTCTTAGACCAGTTGTGACCTCTGGAGATGGTGACTCTCCAGGTTTATATCCTTTTTTTTTTTTAATGCTTTATTAACTTCTGATTTACATCATCCGTTTCCGCCAGATTTTGAGTTACAAATTTTCTCCCCATTTCTCCCCCACCCAGCGCCCCAAAATAGCAGTCCCATAGGATATTCCCCTCCTCCAATCTGCTCTCTCCCACATTTTCCCCCATACCCCTTTCCACTTTTCCAGTGGATCTCTGTGCCTCAGTGCCTGCACATCCCATTTCCCAATAAGATGGTATTAATAATAGTATATATATATATATACACATTATATATAAGTATACATATATACACACACATATATAAATATATACATACATATTTGAATATTTGATTTCAAAACTTTCAATTCCAGATTCATTCCCCTCCTTCCCTGTCACCCACCCCTAATGGGAAGATACAGTTCAGTATAGGTTGCACACATGTGGCTAATACAAAACAATAACATAGTAGATACATTGTAAAAGACTGATTACACTTCCCTCACTCCCATTCCACCTCCCACCCGCTCTACTCTCCACTTTGATCCCTTCTATTTTCAAAAGTGAGTGCTTCCAACCTCCCTCCCCCCAAGCCTACCCTCCCTTCTATTATCCCCCCTCTCATCCCCTTCCCCCCCTATTCTCCTGGAGTGTGAGATACCCTATTTAGTGTGTATTTCACTCCCTCCTCAAGCCAAATTCAATGGGAATAAGGTTGACCCATTCCCTTTTGCCTTCCTATTCTTCCCCTCCATTGTAACCATTTTTCCTCGCCTCTTCTATATGAGATAGTTTACCCCAATCTGTCTCTCCCCATCTCCTCTCATTATATTCCTCTCACCTCTTAATTTCACCTTTTAAGTATCATTCCTTCCTCTTAAATTGGACCTGTGCCCTCTATGTATACCTGTAAACATATACACACATTCACATATGTATTCATATGCCCATATACCCTCATATATAGACAAATATATATATATATATTTCTAATCCCTTCAACTACTGAGAAAAGTTTCATAAGTTACAATTATTGTTTTTCCATGTAGGAATGTTAATAGTTCAACTTTGATAAATTCCTTATGATTCCTTTTCCCTGTTTACCTTCTCATGCTTCTCTTGCTTCTTGTATCTGAATGTCAAATTTTCTATTCAACTCTGGTTTTTTCAGCAGGAATGCTTGAAAGTTCTCTATTCCACTGAATAACCATATTTTCCCCTGAAACATGATACTCAGTTTTGCTGGGTAGGTGACTCTTGGTTTTAATCCCAGCTCCTTTGCCCTACAGAATATCATATTCCAAGCCCTTTGATCCCTCAGTGTAGAAGCTGCCAGATCCTGCGTTATCCTGATTGTGTTTCCACAATATTCAAATTGTGTCTTCCTGGCTGCTTGTAATATTCTCTCCTTAATCTGGGAATTCCGGAACCTGGCTATAATATTCCTAGGAGTTTTCTTTTGGGGATCTTTTTCAGGAGGTGATCAGTGGATTCTTTCAACCTCTATTTTGCCCTTTGGTTCTAAAACATCAGGGCAGTTTCCTTTGAGAACTTCCTGGAGGATTATTTCTAGGTCCTTACTTTAGTCATAGCTTTCAGGCAGTCCAATAATTTTTAAATTATCTCTCCTGGATCTATTTTCCAGGTCAGTGGTTTTTCCCATGAGATATTTCATATTGCCTTCTATTCTTTCATTTGTTTGGATCTGTTTAACAGTGTCCTGATTTCTCATAAAGTCATTAGCTTCCATTTGCTCCAATCTAATTCTGAAGCAATGATTCTCCTCATTGAGTTTTTGAGATTCTTTTTCCATCAGGCAAATTCGGCTTTTAAGGCATTCTTCTCCTCATTGCCTTTTTGGGCCTCCTTTGCCATTTGAGTCAGTCTGTTTTTTAAGGTATTATTTTCCTCAGTCAGGCTGTTGACTCTCATTTCATAATTTTCTTGCATTGTTCTCATTTCTCTTCCCAATTTTTCCTCCACTTCTCTTATTTGGTTTTCAAAATCTTTCTTAAGGTCCTCTATGGCTGTAACCAGATTGTATTTTCCTTTGAAGCTTTTGGTGCAGGAGTTCTGACTTCACTGCTTTCCTCCTGTTCCATGCTTTGCTCTTTTATGTCCCCAAAATAGGAGTGTAATGCTGGAATCTTCTATCTGCTTTGTTTCCTTTGCCTGGTCATGTTGCCACTCGACGGGCTTTTTGCCACAGTAGGACTCTGCTACCAGACAGGGGAGCTTTCGTCCCAAACTCTGGGATTTTCTCAGCTGCTGGAGGTATTAGTTGGGTGCCCTCTCTGAAGCCTCCACATGCGCTGGCAAGCTGGTTGCACACCCCAGGACCTCCACCCTAGACTGCAATTCAGATCCAAGCAGGTTAAAGCAAGAGTGATTACCCCTCAGCTTTCTCGCTTGGTCCCCCTACAGTCCACAGGCCAGGAGCTGAAGCTGCCACGAGACTCAGCCCTCAGTGGTTTCTCACCCTGGTGGCAAAAGCTGACGCAATCCCAACTACTGGTTCCCAAAGTCCACACTTCACTGACCTATCACTTTGTCCTTTGCATCTATGTGTTGATAATTCTGGACCGCCACAGCTGCTGATGATCTAGAGTCCCTCCAGCCTGCCAGAACCACGCAGAGGTCCTGTTTCCACTCTACCATCTTGACTCCCCAAAGTTATTCTTAAAACAGTATTTTCATTACTAAAGACATTGTTCTCTTGGTTCTACTCACTTTGGTCTTCCCAGAAAGGAAAAGTAACTTATTAAAGGACACAAGAATTTCAGTAAATGGTAGGGCCAGGATTTGAAGTTGGTCCTTTGATTCAACCCCATGGTTTTTTCCACTGTACCATACTGCTTTAAATTGGATGTTATTTTTTTTTAAAGGCAGAATAATGCTTAGCTAGTGAGACAAACCATGGAATTAATTGTAGGAACATGAACTTTCAGGAGGAAGAGTGCATAATCTCTTTTTAAAAGGACCCAGTGTAGAAGATTTTAGAAATGTTCACTTGTAAACAACAACAACAAAAATCTGTTTACTAGGAATATTAGGTGTCCTCTCTCATTTGTCTCAAACTTTAATAAACCAAAAGAAATTATTGTCTAAGACTGATCTGTTAATTATATTGGGCTTTTTTTTTTAACTTTCTCATGACCTCTGAAAATAAAGTCTCTTAAATTTTAGACTAAAATAGTATTGTCTCCAAAGAAAGGGTGAACTGTACAGAACAATGTTCCAGGATTAATTCCTGAAAACAATAGAAAATATAATGTAATCCCTTTAACAATACTGAAGTCATTTCCTTGTTTCATTGTTCAAGAGGAAGGAATTGTGCAAAAGGTAATAAAGTGGTGTTTACAAAACGATCAACTCAGATTGAGTTTGGCATACAAGCACTGGGGATTGTAGCACACCCAGTTGGGGAAGTGGTGGAGGTGGGAAGAAAAAATTAGAAGTGTATGTGGGTGGGGAAAGAAATTACTTTAACTAGCTGATATCTGAGTAAGAAGAGAATCCTCACTGTTGACAGCCTATTTCTTAACCTAGCTTGTTAACAGAGGCCGGTGTGGTATAGTACTAAGAATACGTAACCAGGAGTCAGAAACAATGTATTTTCCTGGAAAGCTCTCAATCTTTCACCCCCACTGCTGGCCTCCCTGGCTTCCTTTAAATCCCAACTAAAGGGGCGGCTAGTTGGCACAGTGAATAGAGCACTGGTCCTGGAGTCAGGAAGACCTGAGTTCAAATCCAGCCTCAGACATGTAATACTAGCTGTGTGACCTTGGGCAAGTCACTTAACTCCAATTGCCCTGCCTTCCCCCCTCCAAAAAGCAAAAACAAAACAAAACAAAAATCCTAACTAAAATCCCACCTCCTACAGGAAGCTTTCCCCAACCTCTCTTAATTCCAGTTCCTTCCCTCTGTTATTCCTTTTTATCCTGTATATTGCTTGCTTTATGTATATTTGTTTGAATATTGTCCCCTTCCATTAAATTGTAATCTCCTTTAGGGCAGAGTCTGTTTTTTGCCTCTTTTTGTATTCTTAGTGTTTAGCACAGTGCCTGGCACTTGGTAGGGGCTTAATAACTATTTATTGAATTGAATGGTCCTGATTCTGCTTTGAAGTCATTTTGAGTACTTGGTTGAGTCATTTCTTTTCTGGGGCTTAGTTTGTATATATGCAAAATAAAGAGTTTACATTTGTTATTTAGAAAGCCATCATTATACCTAATCTCTCAAACTTTTCCCCAGCAATTTTGATTGTTATTTGAGTAATCTCTCCATTTCAGTTGTTGATCTTCCTCAAGACAAGATGGACCATTTTATATTTCAAATTAAAAGCTGGCTTCAAGATTAACATAAACCCTAAAATCTTGGCAAGTGGTCCCATCATTTCCTGGAAAGTAGAAAGAAGAAATGGAAGCAGTGTCAGATTTTATATTCTTGGGCCCAAAGACCACTGCAGATGGTGATTGCAGCCATGAAATTAAAAGACACTTATTCCTTGGAAGGAAAGCTATGATATTGAAAGCTAAGGTTTTTTCCAGTAGCATTGTATGGCTGAGAGTTGGACTATAAAGGAAAGCTGAGTGCTGCAGAAATGACCCTTTCATGTGGTGGTGCTGAAGACTCATTTTGAGAATCCCTTATACAGCAGGGAGATCAAATCAGTCAATATTTAAAGAAATTAATTCAGGCTATTACCTGGAAGGTCGAATACTGAAACTGAAACTTAAATACTTTGGCTACCTAATGAGAAGATGGGACTCATTGGAAAAGACCTTGATATTGGGAAAGACTGAAGGCAAAAGGAGAAGTAGATGGCAAAAGATGAGATGACTAGATAGTATCATGGAAACAAAGAACATGAACTTGGACAGACTTCAAGAGATAATGAAGGATAGAAGAGCCTGATGTGTTATGGTCCATGGGGTCAGGAAGGGTTAGATTGAACAACTGAACAACAACTTTCACCCTCATCAAGAGCTTCTTAATTCTTTCCTTTCACTTTTTTTTCTACCAAACTAGATCTAATAGCTATTATATGCTTGGAGTGCTCTGAATTCCCCTTCAGTGGATTGAAAGGGGAAATTTATGTATTTAAATTCCCAGGTCTAGGTCAAAATAAAATTTCAACATCTCTCCAGGTGCCCCCCATTTTATTTAATGGATGTTTTGTTGTTGTTTTAGCTTCTCAGTGCCTTTTTTAAAAATAATTTTAATTTTTCCCAGTTACATGTAAAAACAATTTTGACATTCATTTTTTAAAAAAAATTTTGAGTTCCAGTTTCTCTCCTTCCCTCTGTTTCTCTCACTCCACCACCACCTCCCTGAGAGAGCAAGCAATTTGATATAGGTTATTCATGTGCGATCACGCAAAATATATTTCCATATTAGTCATGTTGTGAAAGAAAACACAGAAATTAATATATTTCCAGAAAGTTGTTTATAAATAGAATTTTTGAACATTAGGTATTATTTTAAATATTATAAGAGAATTACCTGTTTAAGGAAATTATATTATGTCCCTCTGTAATGTTGTGATAGTAATGGAATATAAAGATCCCCCTGTATTGCCTTGGTTTTCAAACTGATTGTGTTAAAACCCCAGAGCTTGTTAATCCCACCTGTGGGATGGACTTGTTGATGTGAAAAGAAAGTCCTGAACTGGGAGGAGCTGGTGACGTAGATTTGGAGAGACACAAAAGAGAGGCAGAAGAACTTTTTGGAAGCAGCACCCTCGTGGAGGCAGAGAGAGACTGAGAGGATTGCAGAGGGCCACTTTGAATTGCCCTGGACTTTTGAGACCTGCCCCCGGAGCTGCTAAGGACTGAGGAGACATGGCTGTTTTGCTGGTACTTTGTCTGTTTTGATGTTGTTTTGCCAGATTTGTCCACTGGTGAAAGAAAGTCCTTTTTTTGAAGAAGTCCTGGAACCTGGCTGTTGGCTAAGAGCTCCTGAGACTGTCCTGCAGACAGAGAGTGAATACTGTCCACTAGTGAAGGGCAGTGCTGTTGTTGCAGGGGTCTGGGAACCTTTCTGTTGGTTCAGAAGCCCCGAAGAAGGATTTTCTTGTTGTATGTTTACAGAAATCCTGGGAGAGGGTTTTGCTAATGTTTTCAGGGGTTCTAGGACTGTTCTACAGACAAAGGATGAATTAATGAAGAGAGTGGCAATGTATCTTGTGGCCCTGCTAAGCCTTGTCTCCCCAGGAACTAAGATTGTTGAGAACTTGCCTGGTGTCAAGATGAAGAAAAGACCTCCATTTGGGTATTAAGTGCTGTGCTTAAACTTGATGTAACTCTGGGGTAGATTCAATTGTGATCCAGGGGTGGGGAACTTTTGACCTTTTTGTGTTCTATGATTGAACAAATGAATGTACTTTACTTATGGTTGGAAACTAATCTCCATTTGAGAAGAGGGGCTTTGTGATAGACTAAATGAAGGTACAGCCTAGGGATGGAGTGGTATTTAGAACAGGGACTTTGTAATTGATTGAATGAATGGAAGGTCCTGGGGTGGGGTAGTACTTGGAGATTATTTAATCACCCTTAGTAAATGCTGTATTTTGAAAGATGTCATATTTTGATCTTCTCTGTTCTTGGTTTGTCACTGAGTAAAATGGAGAGCACCTATGCTGGTATTTTGAACCTTGGGAAGTTGCCTTTCCTTGGTCTTACATTACAAATGTGAATAAATCTAATTTATCACCTTTGACAATTTGAATGCCCACATTCAAATCTGCCCTTTATCTTCTCTTCCTTCTCTCTATGCTCTCCCTTGGCTATCACTTTTATTTAACTAATTTAACTAGCTTTAGCTTTCCCCTCTATGAATCTATGAAGCTGGTATGTATGTGTGTGTATCCAACTCCATACTCATATCTCCAACTACTTACAGAATATTTTTCACTTGGATTTCCTTTTAACATCTTCAGTGGGCTTAAACCAAGCTAATCTTCCCCCAAAATCCATTTTACCTTCACTATATTGGTCAATGGTACTACCCATCATTTGCTGAGTTCTCTGGTTTTTTTTTTAACCTTGGTATTATATTTAACTGTTCCTTCTCCCTCAACTCTTATCTAATTGGTTGCCAAGGTCATGTTTATTCTAACTCTCCCTAAATCTCTCATTAATGACTTCCTCTCCTTTATTTAAAACAGATTTTTATTTGTATCTTTTGTTTTTATATTGAGATTTCCCCCGTATCCCTCCCTTCCAGAAGACTATCCCTTATAGCAAAAGTGTTTTTAAAGGGAAAAAGGAAAAAGAACAGAAAAAAAAACCAGGAAAACCCTTCAAGACATTGAAAATATGTACAATTCTCTCCCCCTACCCTTGCCAAAAAAAAAAGCATGAAGCATCTTTTCATATTTCTTCTTTGGAGCCAACCCTGTTATTTGTAATTTCAAAACATTTATTTTCAACCATGTTGTGGTTATGGTGTTTTCTTTCGATTTCATTGTAGTTTTTGTGTGTATTATTTTGCTGGCTCTGCTAACTTCATTTTGCATCAGTTTGTGTACATCTTTCCATGCTCTGCTCTATTTATTGTATTCATTGTTTCTTATAGTACATTCATGTTCATGTACTACAATTGTTAAACCATTCCCCAATCAATGGGCATCTACTTTATTTTTAGTTTTGGGCTATCAATATTAATGTGTATGTGGAGATTTTTTTTTGGTCAATTGCAGTTTTGAGATATGTGCCCATCATTGGAATCTATAGATCAGAGGGTATATACATTTTAGTGTTGCTTCCTTTCCATTCCCACTGCCACCACCCTAGTAAAAGCCCTCATTGCCATCCAATTAGGAGACTGGAATAGCCACCTAATAGTCCTTTCTACATCTAATTTCCCTTCTAGTCTGACATTTGCACTGATACCAGCATGTAGATACTTATATGTATCTGTGTGATATAGAAATACAATCATATCACTCCACTTCTCAAAAATCTTCATTGCTTCTTTGGTCTCCACCAAATATAGTTCAGACCCTGTTGTGTAATATTTCAGGTCTTCCACCTCTTTGGTGCTATGCTATAATATCCTTCTTTATCTCACTTTACTTCCCAGCCATATACATTATTCTCTGACCAAACCAGACTACTCTATGACTTATAGGTTTTGCATGTTTTTGCTTCAGTGTCTTTGCTTGCCTTGTTCCCTGTACCTAGTATGTTCTCCATTCTACCTTTATCTGTAGATCTAACCATCCATTAAAACCTTCATTGATAAAGCCTTCCCTCATCCTTACCACCTAAATTGATAAAGATCTCCCCTCCTCATACTTTAACTTTTTGTACCTTTCTACTTTACTTATCATGAATTATTTTGCCTCATTGCTTTCTATGTCTATGTGAATTAGTGCTGTTTTCTCAGTATGTAAGTTTTTTTTTAATGGAAAAGGAAAGTAATCACTCTTTTGTAAGTAAGTGTCTACATGAATGACATTTTGGAATCAGCATCCATGAGGAAGGAAAAAGAGACCTCATACACAAAGCTTACGTATCCAAAGATGATTAATTGAGGGGTATTTTTTATAGTTAACACAGACCTTAAGGGGAGTGGAGATGAGAAATGCTGAGAAATTTTGGAGTCCACAACTCAAGGTGTCAGAATGACTGGCTGTGGTATCAGGTCAGCTTGAGGTAGGGCAACAAAGCCAAATATGACTTCCTAGCTTCCTTTTTAAATGTGAGAACCATCCTGCCTCTGGCATGTGTCAAATGATGTCTTGCCTTGCTTCCCAGAAGTTCTAGGCTATGAGTGGGGAAGCAAAAGTGTTATTTTTCACATCTGCTTTTGGATCTTTGAGTGTTATTATTGTTTGAGAGGACAAAGGAAGGAGAAAAAGAAGTGAGGAAAGTGATTCCCTATGCTTTTTCTCAGACAGAAAAGCCTAACCCTTATGGCATACTGGGGCAGCTAGGTGGCACAGTGGATAGAGTACTAGGCTTGGAATCAGGAAGACTCATATTTATAAGTTCAAATCTGGCTTCAGACACTTTTTAGCTGTGACCCTGGGCAAATCACATAACTCTATTTACCTCAGTTCCTCATCTATAAAATGAACTGGAGAAGGAAATAGTAAACCACTTCAGTATCTTTGTCAAGAAAACCCCAAAAGGGGTCATGAAGAGTCCAACATGACTGAAAGAGGATTGAGCAAGTGTGGCAGACTAGCCTCTGAGCAAGTTTTTTAGAACCCAAAGGCTTATACCTCACATAGGTGGCCATTATCTCATAATGAGATTCATAGCATAAAAAAAACTGCAGTGCATCAATTTTTGTTCATGATCTGTATTTCTGATTCAACTCTCAACTCTCCAGAGAGAGCTGGTCTCCAGACTCTGAAGCATGCTAATGGTACCCTAAACAGGTTAACTTTTTTTTGGAGCTTTTTGTTGAGCACTTCAAAATGGCACCCATGCAGCCTTTCAATTCCCACTCTGAGGCCTGCATTGTTCTGACTGGTCAGTCCAGGAGTGCAGACTCACATGTCCAAAACTCGTGGCCCACCATAGCTAACTGCTGCCCCCTGGTCATTTTCTTTCTAACTTCTTAGCATTCTTCCTGCCACCACTTACTCCCAATCCTCCTGTTTTCTTTTCTTTTGCTTTTTTGGGAGGGCAGTTGGGGTTAAGTGACTTGTCCAAGGTCACACAGCTAGTTTTTGTGTTGAGTGTCTGACGGACTTGAACTCAGGTCCTCCTGACTCCAGGGCCGGTGCTCCATTCACTGCGCCACCTAGCCGCCCCAACCCTCCTGTTTTCTATTTCTTTGCTTTCTACTTTCTGCAGTGCTGTTATTGCTATTGGAAAAGACATGTCAGTCAACTCCCCTGTGGTTCTACTCACCATCCTTGTGATTTCTCATACTAAAACACCCCTTTCTCACCACCACTCCTATGGTCTCCCCTATTATGATGAAAGCCCCTTGAGGAAAGGAACTATTTTTATCTTTAGCATTTCGAATAGTGTTTGACACAGTAAGCATTTACTAAATGCTTTTTTATAGATTGATTCATGTATTGGAGTATCTTGACTCTCTGAGATAGGTCTACAAACAATTAAAAGTGTCTATATGTATGTGTGTATATAATAGTGCATATGCACAACACATACATGCATACATATGTATGTATACATATACTGGTGTGTTATGTAAAGGTATATATACATGTACACGTATGTGTGTAGTATATATGGTCTATATACAACATAGCCTATACACAGTACACACATGGGTATAAATGTACACACATGTATTGTATGTATAACATGCACTAAAGTGTATGCATGTATGTGTGTATTGTGTACACACACATTCACACATGAAAATATACAGAGTTGCTGTAGAATCAGGTATCCTCAATATTCTTTCAGTACCTCCACAGTCCACATGACTCACAATGCCATTAAATGACATGGTCCATATTTGCTCTTCCATATTATGACTCTACTTTGGGCTGCCATTCTTTATCTATAGCTGCTATCTGCTAGGTGATGGTCTTGCTACTGGGAAATGATCTACTGAGCTTTTAAAACGAGATCTGTGTGAGATAATATAACTGAGAACATCTCAACACACTTCCAGCCTTTATCTTGGTCATCCTTATCACCCTTGTTTCTTGTCTGAAAAAGGCTTCTGAAGTGACTTTCAAGACCTCTAAACTCACCATTTTCTATCTGAGGTGCTTGATTCTCACTCTAAGTGATAAGAATTTTATTTACTTCTTCCTTATCAGGGTTCAAGCAGTATACTGTCCATTCAGTCAGCATATCCAGCTGAGTTATTTTGCAACTGAATATAAACATGTATGACTCTTTCCATTTGCTTTTTAAATTTCTGTTCTCCTTACAACCACTCCTACTCTACCCTGCCAAAGGCCAGGTCATGCAAATTAACTCAGTCCTCAGATGTCTTTAGAAGTCTCTAGAAACACTAGATGGGAGTGACCCAGCTTAGAATACTGATGGGGAAAGAACAAAACTAGCAGTACGCCAGCATTTCCTGAAACAAAGATCTACATCCCCATAGTGACTATATTAGGTGTGATTTTATTACAAATTGTTTCTTCTTGTTGTTGTTCAGTCATTTCAGTTTTATCTGATTCTTGGTGTCCCCTTTTGAGGTTTTCTTGGCAAAGATACTGATGTGGTTTAAGATTTGCTTCTCCAGCTCATTTTACAGATGAGGAAACTGAGGCAAACAGGGTTAAGTGACTTGCCCGGGGTCCCACAGTTAGTAAGTATATGAAACCAGATTTGAACTCAGGAAAATGAGTCTTTTTGATTCCAAGCCTAGTGCTCTATCTGCTGTACCACCTAACTACCCTCATATTGTCATTTATTTCTGCCCTTAGGAATATATTCCTTATCTAATTCTGCACACACACCCCCACACACATTTCTGATTTTGTAGTGGATGCCAAAAGAAAATTAGATCCAACCCTAGTACCTCAAAGAATCTATATATTAGGATATGAAGAATAATATAGACAAGTAAGTATTAGAGATAGCTGAAGTATGTGTTCTTCTCCATTTCATCCTGCTCTTGCTTATTGTTCCATAGGAATTTCTGGCCTTAGACATCCTCATTTCTCAATTGAGAAATGAGTTTACACGAACCTGGGATAGAGCCTTGTTCCTCCTGGCATGTGTATTCTGTCTGTTTCTCTGCCCTTCCTGACATTTGCTGGTGTGTTTGTGGCACCTTCCCTGGAGTGGAGTAGGTAGGGCAGGGGAAGGCTCTTTCTGGCAGCATTAATGTAATTATTGCAAGGATCAGCTGCTTGTGAAAAGGAGTGCCAGCACCCCACAAGGACAGAACACCTCACCTCTTGGGTGCATTTGGCCCAGTGCCTGAGAGGCCAGCTCGGCTGGCCGGTTTGAGCTCTCAGTTTCAGCTTGTACTTTTGGTAGCTGCTCCTGTTTGTGACTCAGGCTGGGATGAATTTGTAAGTGCTACTTAAATGCAAAGGAGCATATTAAAGAATGAGTCTACATCCACTCAAAATGTAAAGGACACTGAGTTTAGGGAGGAGGGTAGGCCGTGCTGTGGCTATGCGGTTAGGAAGAATTGCTTGGCTTAATTCCTGCAAATCACGGAAGTTGAATAATGTCTGACCTCTCTGCTGTTTAGCAATATGATCTCTCCCTTCCTTCCTCAGAGTTCTTTGAAGAGAGAGAGAGACAGACAGACAGAGAGAGACAGAGACAGAGAGAGAGAGAAACTGAGACAAAGTAGACACCTATAGTCCTTGACCTAAGAGCTTTAGAGAAATGCTAAAGGAGTTACTAATAGTGGCCATAATCTAGTTTCAGTACAAGATGGAGGGAGGCATAGCAGGACAACATGTTTATTTTTTTTTAATGGCATTTTAGTTGCCTTTAAGCTCAGTGAGTCAACAGTATGAAATAGTGACCAAGAAATGTAACTTATTCTTAGATTTCATTAAGAGAATTATAATATACAAGACCAGGGATTCAATAATCTCATTGCATTCTCCCCTAGTCCAACCACATCAGGATTCTTATGTTAAGTTCTCTTAGGCAGAAAGCTGGGAAGTTGGAAGAGTTTCCAGAGGATGGAGATCAAGATGATAATAGGACTTGAAACCAAGCCATACAAGAATCAGTTGAAAGAAGGGTGATGGGGGGTGGGATGCCTGCTTATTTGGGGGTGGGATATAATAATCTTCAGTTATTTTTTTAAGCTGTAATGAAAGATAGTTTAGCTTTATTCTGCTTGGTTCTAACAGGTAGAACTAGGATTGGCAGGTGGCAGTTGCAGGAAGGTAGCTATCAACTCCAACTTCTTAACAATCAAAGCAGTCCCAAAAAATGTAACAAGGTGTCTTTCATAGGTAATAAATTCCCCTTTGGTTGAGGTCTTCAGGCAAAGGCCTGTGTGACCATTTGCTAAGCATTTTATAGAAGGGATTCTAAGTCAGGTACAGTTTAGTTAGATTTTAAAGTGTCTACTTGTTAACACTTCTTAGGATGATTGACCTCCTCAGGTCCTTTGATCTCTAGCCATTGTCGACATGAATTGTTGCAAGATTAGCTTGGTGAAATGAAAATTTAAAATATTTGAATGAATATTTCAAATATTTGAAATTAATATTTGTTAAATTAGTATATTATTTCACACTCTTTAGGCTTACTTCTCACTAGTTCTCCTCATGCAATCTAGTTTCAATCAGATTGGACCACTGGCTTTTGACCTTGATCTCAATTCTCCCAATTACATTCATTTGTGAAGCCTCTGCATGCCCTCATTCCTCCAATCCCTGTCTGTATCCTTTTCTTCCCTCAAGGCCCTGCTTACATAGATGTTACCTGCTCAATGAAGCCTCCCTCTATTTCCCCAGTAGAAACATTTCACTTTATTCAAATTTCTTAGAGCACTTCATATTAATCTCCTCTGCCCCTCTCCATCCCACCTTGTAGCATACTTACTTGTATACATGTCTCCTCATTGGATTGTAAGGTTCTTGAAGGCAAGCAATGTGCCATTATTCATTCCAGTTCTGCCACTGAGGACCTGAACAAGTCACTTGAAGAGAAACTTTCCATTTTCCCATCATGTAAAATGTTGGGGTTGGGATTGGACTCTGATTTTCCTTCCAACTCGAAATCAACAATCCACTGTGGCCAAGTATAGTGCTTTGTACTTAGTAAGCATTTAATAAACAACAATGGGCTTGAATTAAATTAACACAAAGAAGGGACTTCTCTGGTCTTCCAGAAGTGCTGTTCACAATTTCATCTTGGGCTACCAAGTAAACAGTGAGCTTTGCTTCTATTTACCTTTCCTTCAGTTTCTCTAACTGTGGCATTTCTGACTTGACTAAACATTTAATCATTGTGATTGGAAGACTCTTACCTCTGTGTAGGTGATGATGTGACTTCTGGTTATTTGCTAAGATTTGAAGAGAGTGACTATCATAGGCCACAGTAAGAGAAACTCAAAGCTCAGGTTTCCCAGATGACACTGATTCCAAAATGTACTATTGAGCCCAGAGTTTACAACAAGGCTCCCTGTCTGCTTTGGTTGTACAAAGACTTTAGTTGCAAAAGAACTTTTTCCCCCTCGTATTGTCCAGATCCTGGAAGTTGCTACCGTTGTGCTGTACCTGTGTAACAAAGTACTCCTACTGAGATTTCCAGCAGCAAAGTGCTTAATTAACACTGATATAATGAAGAGTTCCTTAGGCTAGCATTGTAGATTCAGGTCCCAGGTCTGGCTCAATGAAGCCAGAGACTGCATGTTTAAAGACTTTGCATCCTCTGCTGGGTTGCTAACACAAAGCTGTGAACACAGACAATAAATATTTGCTGGTGGTTTTTTTTTTTTACTTAATAGTGTTTTATTTTTTTCCAATTACATGTAAAGATAGTTTTCAACATTCATCTTTGTAACATTTTAAGCTCCAAATTTTTCTCTCTCCCTCCCTCCCCCCTCACCTAGACAGCAAGCAATCTGATATAGGTTATACATGTACAATAATGTTAAACATATTTCCACATTAGTCATGTTGTGAAAGAAGATTCAGAACAAAAGGGAAAAATCACAAGACAGAAAAAACAATAAATTTAAAAAGTGAAAATAGTATGCTTCAATCTACATGCAGAATCCATGGTTCTTTCTCTGAATGTGGTCAGCGTTTTCCGTTATAAGTCCCTTGGAAGTGTCTTGATTCATTGCATTGCTGAGAAGAGCTAAGTCTATCATAGTTGATCATTGCACGGTGTTGCTGTTACTATGTACAATGTTCTGGTTCTGCTCACTTCACTAAGCATCAGTTCATATAAGTCTTTACAGCTTTTTCTGAAATCCTTCTCCTCATCATGTCTTATAGAACAGTAGTATTTCATTACATTCATATACCACAACTTGTTCGGCCATTCTCCAATTGATGAGCATCCCCTTAATTTCCAAATTTGCCACCACAAAAAGATTAATTATCAATTAATTATTAATGTTTTTGTACATGTGGGTCCTTTCCCTTTTTTACGATCTCTTTGGGATACAGACCTAGTAGTAGAGACAATAAATATTTTTTGAGTGAATTAATGCAGTTTCTTGGGGAGAGATTAATAACCTCTCCTTAAAGTACCTAATCTGAGAACACTTCCATGAGGAGGTAGGGCTTAAAGAAGTTCTCCATTATGGGAGAATAGGAGTGATTTGGAAGATTAAAAAGTAGGTTGATTTTGTAAGGATATCAGATGTTATCAGCATAATTTTGGCTACCCAGGTGATGATTGTTTTTTTTTTGTTGTTGTTTATTTGTTTTGTCTATATCAACACTTAAAGAGTGTCAGCTGCAGTATGGAGGGCAGTGAAAGGAACACCTAGTTGCTGAAATCACAGATCTTTTGAAGTTGGAAGAGACGTTTCTGGCCACAGATTTCACTCCCTTCATTTTAGAAATAAAGAAACTGAAGCACAGAGAAGTTAAGGATTTTACCTAGAGTGTTTAAAACAGGATTTGAATTTAGGTCTTCTTGACTTTAGGAGCAATACTTTATTCACTGTACCACTTAGTTAATTGGATGGCTTAGATTTCATGGAGCAAGTCTAATTTGAGCTTGATTTTGAAGATAAGGCAGATTTCAACAAGCAGAAAAGGGAATAATGTTAACATTATTGAAATAATTTAGCCTCATTTTTTTTTTGCTTTTTTGGGAGGGCAATTGGGGTTAAGTGACTTGCCCAAGGTCACATGGCTAGTTTTTGTGTTAAGTGTCTGAGGCCGGATTTGAACTCAGGTCCTCCTGGCTCCAGGGCTGGTGCTCTATTCGCTGCATCACCTAGCCGCCCCTCTCATTTATTTTTTAATGGACTTGACGCCCAACAAGTCCCCTAGCATGGGTGGTAAAGTGCCTCATTTTACACAATGATTTCTCTCGAAATTTTTGGGTAACTCTGGTTTTTGTCAAAACAAATCCCATTTTCTCACTGAGGTATATAATAAATTTAGAAAAGCTTTATCATCATTTTTGGCCTTGATTTGGCACTGTCTTATAAGATTCTTATTTTTTCTGTCCTGACTTCTGTCAAATAGCCAATGATACATAAACACTTACCTTTAAAAGGGGACTCTTCTCTGGGGAATTTGCTTGTAAATCAAATGATCTGTCTGCCTACCCAGAGTTTGGATCATTTGCCCTAATTCACATGTTTTACAAATCTAGATTTGTGAATGTTGGATTTTCTAAAGTGAATCTCATCTGCATAGTCTCTAGAACAGTGACAAGTAGCTAGTGGGCCCTCAGATTTATTAATGGCATATAATGGAGAGTGGGTGGGCCTGAAGTTTTTAAGCAATAGTTTACAATTGATTTACAAGTGGCCCACTGAGGCAATTTTGACTTATGAAATCAGCAAACTGATAGCCCAGGTGATCAAGGGCCACTATTAATAAACAGGGCTGCTCAGTACCTAGGCCAAGTTCTTTTATCACCACTTTACTCCACCCCACCATCATGTCTGAACTTAAATTCTAAGGTGCAACCCTAAAGTGGGAACTGCAGAAAAATGAAGATGATGGGGTTTTTTTTGGCCACGACAGCAGAAGAAGCAACTAGTTAGAAGATGGCTTTGTCGTCTAAGGGATATCACTTATAAGTGTAGTGCTGATTCTTTTCAGGACTGCTGCTTCTGGTGGTTAGGGGACAGGGGAGAGAGAGAAGATAGAACAAGAAAGAGAATAACCCTTCCTGTGGAAGAGGGATTAGACTTGATTCTACTTGACCCTAGAGGGTGGGACAGAGATTAATGGATTGAAGTTATAAGGAAGAAGATTTTTCCTTCGTGTTATGAAAAAAATTCCTCTTGATGAGAACTATACAAAACTGGAATGGACTGCTTTGGGGATTAGAGAGATCCCTGTCACTTGTTGTTCGTCCTTCATTTTTGAAAAGGACCAGTGACATCATGGGGTGATGTCGACTCATTTGTCAACTGGATTTAAGTGAAGCAGAGCTGCATCCGTCTCATGCTTTCTTCTAGTCATTGAAGACCAGTGGCAAGACAAACATCAAGACACAGTGGATGACCTTGGTGTCTTCCACTATAAATTTTATAGAAGAGAATGGATAACTACTTGATGGGATGAAGGGTTTTCTCTTCATTGTAGGGGTTGAACTAGATGATTTCAGAGGCACTTTCCTGCTCTGAAATTCTATTACTCTCTAAGTAGAAAAGTGAGAAATGTTTGTGGAGTGCAAATCATTTATTTGGTTTGGTTTCTGCTCCCACATTCTTAAACTACAGGGTTTTCAGTGTGTGTGTGTGTGTGTGTGTGTGTGTGTGTGTGTGTGTGTGTGTG
>NW_027186296.1:90400712-90511748 GCF_028583685.1 Petaurus breviceps papuanus | reverse complement strand
TGTGTGTGTGTGTGTGTGTGTGTGTGTGTGTGTGTGTGTGTGTGTGTATTAGGAACTTCTATCTAGGTATATGAGGGGGATTCAGTAATGACTTCTTTATTTAAATTCAAATTCATAACACTTTGCTATTGTATTAAAAATGACAAACATTTGTTTATCCTCTGACTTTGTGTTTGAGAACACATTGCTGTTGGTTCTTTAAATTCTAGTGGGGAATCTTAGTGAAGATCATTGTAAGAAAGGGAGGCAATAGCAATCAATCAATCTAGGAATTATCAAACTTCTCCTATCTGATTGATTGGCTGTGTTGAGTCTGGGATGCCAATAGGATATCCAGTTCAAAATGTTCAATAGATAGTTGATGATACAGTACCAGAACTTGCAGGGGTTGGAGGTGGGGGGATAGGCCTGGTTATATAAAATTGGGAATCACTTGTAGAGAAATGATAATTGAATCTGTGGGAGCTGATGAGGTCATTGAGTGAAAAAAAGAGTAGAAGAGAAGAGGACCAAGGCCAGAGCCTTATGGCTTAGCCACAGTAATCCAGCAAAGGATCCTGGAAAGAAGGCAGATATATAGGAGGACAACTAAGAGAGAATTATCATGAAAACCCAGAAAGCACAAAGGATCCAGGAGGATAATGCCGTGTAGTGTCAGATGCTATGGAGAAGTTGAGAAGGATGAAGACTGAAGAATACCTAGCACATCTGGCAATTAAAGGACCATCAGTAACTTTTGAGAGAGTAGTTTCAGTTTGGTGAAAAGGTCAGAAGTCAGATTGTTAAGGGATGCCAAGGAAGCAACGTGTTATATTCTCTCTCCTTTCTCCTCCCCTCCTCAAACTCGTTAGATAAAATGGTGACCTATTTTGATTTAGGGGAGCCCAACACCCACTATGTTCATAAGGGCACAATCTAATCACCTGCTTGAAAAGGACATGTCAGAAATTGTAAAAAAAAAAATGGAAAGAATAAGAAGTCAATGATTTAAATTTCCAAAGTAAACTCATACTGGAGGTTGGAAAGTCAGTTGCTTTGAGGCAGAACATTATTGCTCCCTAGAAAAAAGTGATGGTATCTTTAAATGAAAAAAATATATATAGTTCCAAAGGAAACTTGAAGCTATCATATCAACTTGGTGATATTTTGGATAAAATGTGTACTAGGCAGTGGAATAAAGGATTAAACTTTCCAGAGCAGGCATATGTTTGGTACATGTTTATCCTACCTTCTTAACTTCTGATGACAGCAGACTCCATTTAGAGTATGTATCTCTGTGTGTGGAACAAACTGACCTTGAGTCAGGGTATTTGATTAGCACCAATAAACATCCTTCATGAACTTCTGTTGCTGAAGACATTTGTTGAAAATTTTGCTGTTGCTGTCCTCATGTTACACTTGTATGATAGTGATGAATGTGGAATTCACTAAAAAATGCAAAAGCAGCACCATAATGGATAATTTTTATTTAATCTTAAAGTTTGCTCTAGTTAGAGTGAGCAATTTCTTCATTCCACGGTAACTTCTTCTTTTTGTTCACATAACGAGACTTTCTCAGCAGTATGGCAGGACTGGAATTGTACTTCCTATACCTTATTTGTATCAAAAGCATCACTAAAGAGAAACACCTATTTTTACAGTGAGCAGCCTCGGGTCACTGTAAGTGATGGAACTAGGTGGGTTGAGAGAGGTTGGGGGAAAAGAAAATGAGGGAAAGAAAGGCACCTCAAAATTCTATAATGTTGAACTGTTGAGATGGAATGTATCATGTGTTGTGGTTATATAATGAGTGCCAGATTCTGCCCTCAACTATTTTCTGCTAATTAGAGAAGGTTAGTAAGAGTAAAGTTGGTTTTGGTGGTTTGGGGATGGTTTTGACTCTGGAAGACTGAACTTTAAAGGGTTATCCTAGGACACAGTGTGGGTCATTTGAATGGTACACAAATCATTAGTTAGGAAAGAGTCCTAGTCTACATAAACAAATGAGTTCCCTTGAACTCTTCATCAAATCTTCTAGAAATCTTTACTTCCCCATCTGTATCATGCTTTTAAAAATATATTAAGAAACTTTAAGTCGGGTATCAGATTCCCTGGAGTCTAGAATCATCTTAGATCATCCCATTTTGGAAAAAGAAGAATGCTTAAAAAAGGAAATCTTCATTACCCCCACTATTGTAGAGTCTACATTTCCCCATCTTTTTGCTAAAACATTATGTGAATCACTGAAAAACTAACTAGGAAATGAATACATCTCCTAACCTAGCCAAGAAATGGTGGTGGTTTCATAAGTTTATAGCTGTAAAGGATATGCTATCATCTAGTACAAACAATTAATTTTATAGATTAGGAAACTGAGTCCTCAAACTGCTTGTAATCAATAGACCTAGAATTCAAAACCAAGGACCCTACTTCCAAGTTCACTATTTTGTTCCCATTATACCTCTGAATAAATCTCTTATATTTTATAAATGCTACTTTTAAAAGCACTTTTATTTGATTCTCTCCAAAATCCTGTGAAGTAGACCAGGCAAGTGTCCATATCCTTATTAAGCAGACATGGAAATAGAGATAAGGAGAGAGGCTGTCATGGTTTACCCAAGGCAATCTAGCTAGTCAGTAACATTTACAACTTAGGTACCCTATTCACTCCATTCTATTCTTTCTGCTACACTACATTGCCCTATATTGGGGCATATAATAAAGTACATGTTCTTGTGGTTTTAGTAATATCATCTTCAGAATGTCAAACATTTTTCCCAGTTAGGAGTTCCAACTTTTCCCGTTGTGAGAGCCCCTTCTTCTATTGAAGCAGCATAATAGAGTGGGAAAAGTGCTAGATTTTTGAACCTTCAATACTTAGTAGCTCCATGACTCCAAAACAGTTCATTTAACTTTCCTAAATATTAGTTTTCTCATCTATAAAATAGGAATCATACTTGGAGTATTTATCTCATAATTCAATTAGCATTTATAAGGTTGTTGTAAAGATCACATGAGATGTCATATTAAGGGATATCTGTATGTGTAGATATCTATGAACATAGACAGCTATCTTTATCTTTGTGTATGCTATTAATATTCATTATTTTGTTTTAAACAAGCTCTAACCAAATCCTCAACATTCCAGACACATGTGCATCGCTTTACACAGGAGACCATTTAGGAAAGTGGTATAGCAATGTCAGTTATGATGATGATGATGATTCTGACAATGATATAAATGATCATTTGGATGATGGAGAAGTTAGTGGAAGAAATACCTCTTGGCAGGCTATTGTGGTAGTCCAGGTAGTTTGTAATAGTAACAATAATAATAATACTTAGTCCCATTAACTGAGACTTTTTCTTAAAAAATGTCTATTTTCATAGTTTTCACTCGCTTTCTCAGGCACTCCGTGAGTGATTTCCTTCTGCATCTTGTAGAATAGAAGTACCAAGACAGAGAGCCAACTCCTTTATAACAATGGTGCATGGGAGTAGGAAAATCTGGCTGCCTAGCAATCTCCTTTTTCTACATAGTCTGTTAGGGTGCAGTAGGACTTAACAATACATTTAAATTTTGCAAATAAGTTAGAAGAGTTATGTGTGTGGAAGATCTCACAAGAGGATTCTCTATATGGACTTTTACTCTTTTGACTTTAACATATATGGAAATGTCCCCTCATATTATACTATTCTGTCTCTTCAATAGACTGTCTTAGAACAATTTGGCAGAGCCTTAACTTCCTTTGTTTTCATACTCAAGACATTTATCCCTGGCTGTTTACAAATATTTCAGGTAGGGAAATAGAGGTTAAATGATTCACGCAGGGTCATACAGTTAGTGTCTGAGGAGGAATTTGAATGCAGTTCTTCCCAAGTCCAAGATCAACACTCTCTATTATAACACACTGCCTCCTTACTAAAATTGGAGTCATTTGATAATGGGAGAACATTATCAGAAAAACAAAGACATTAACAAACTTTCAGAAGACCGTTCATTTTTAAGTACCTCTTAGATCACTAATCCAGCCTCTGAAAAATAGCAGCTACTTAAGATTTTTCTGCCCTCTCAAAACCATCTAGAGAAGATAAAGGGAGAATAGAGTGAGGAGTAAAACAGATTCAGAACATTTCTTAATGTCAATTGATAAGAATGAGAAACAGCTGTAAAAGCCATCTTGGTGTCTGTCTTTCTCTCCCCTTATTAAAAAACCGATGGTGCTGACTTCCTAAATAATACTTCAGAAGGGGAAAAAGTTGAACTATGGAAACAATGCAACAAGGAGAAAATTAGACACACCTCTTAATGAGGAGATTTTAACAAATTCCACTGTCTTGCTGGCAGCAGGCAACATATGACAGCCAAATGAATGTCAAACATTTTATCGGTATGTAACCCTTTTGTGATCTTTTGCCTGGCGCCTGATTCTTGAGCCAAGTCAGGAGGAAGTTATCAGTAGCACAGAGTTCCCAGACTCTGTCCTGGTCCACAATGAGAAAACCCAGTGGAGGCCCACAAATTTAGGCAGTGCCATAGACCAGTTCTTACAAGTTGTAGAATAAGAGTTGGTGGGGATCCAGAGCAAACTTGGTTTCTTGCTTAGTTTTCCAAATGTCAAAACACAGTAATGACTGAATAGTCTTTCTTGAGTCAGTTGATAGGGCCTAATATTTTGCCAGAATCTTCAAAGGCACAGGTTTTTTTGTTTGTTTTTGCCCAAGGTCACATGGCTAGTTTGTGTGTGTGTGTGTGTGTGTGTGTGTGTGTGTATGTGTTAAGTGTCTGAGGTCAAATCTGAACTCAGGTCCTTCTGACTCTGGGGCTGGAGCTCTACTCACTGAGCAACCTAGCCACCCCCTTAGAATATTTTTTTTGCTTCAAAGGCACAGTTTTAAAGGACATTAATTTTGTCAGTCCTTGCCCACCCATTGGCCAGTGTGTCTACTGTTGAGTTAAGGTACCTTTTCCTTCATGAGCACTGCTTACATATACAGTCTTCATGTATATTTGATAGTATCTAGGGAGAAGCATGGAGTTGTGAGGTGGGGGAGCTAAACAGCAGAGCATTACTCACAGAAGGAAAATATTCCCTTTTTCCTGAGACTTTCCTGATGAGGTAATAATTTTTAGACAGCCATGTGACTAATGTACAAAGGCTCAAAGTTAGTGCCTTTTCTAACACTCTGATGTTAACATTTTGTCAGAAAAGTAAGTCTCTAAAGCCAGGTTGAATAATGCCAAACTGATAGTAGTAAAAGGCAGCTGTTCCAAAATGAGTTTTTAATTAAAAAAAAAATTAATGCCCATCTGGTTGAGCAAGTAGCTTATTGAGAGGAGAAAATGAAACAGAAATCTTGGGGAAATAAAACAATTTCTCTTTGTCTTACATGTGTTTGAATTATAGTAAACTATGACTGACCAAAATCTGGACTCCAATTTATGGAAAAGAGAGTTGGGAGAATATATTTTTACATCTTTTAGAAACCAGTTACCAAGAAATTACAGCATTTAGGGTGTCATGACAGTAAAAGAGGTTTATCTTTGCTCTCAAGTGGCTAGAGAATTTTGCAGGGGTGTGGGACAAAGGAGGAGGCAAATATTTGAAGCCAGAGATGCTCAGCTACAGTAGAGCTGAATAGTGAACTAGAATGGTACAGGAAAATCATCATTCTTCCTGAGTTGGCTGTGGCTGTAGCTGTGGCACACCCTCTGTGATGGCACCACTCCCTCACTTCCAAGTCAGCCCACAAAATAGTGGGAAAAGAGCCAGGATCTGAAGCTGCTCTTGGAGGCATTGGTTTCAGTCCTCCAGTATGCCAACCATTTAGTAAGGAAAGGCTGTGCACTTGAAGATTTGGAAATACTAATGAGCTGGTGATTGCATTGATTATGGATCCGCATTATACTATTGAAGACTTCAAAGGTTTGAACTTATACTATATGTAGCAAAAGTTAATATATGGGAAGTTTCAGGTGGGCTATGTATTACTTCTCTTTAAAGATAAAAGGAAGATGAGGGAATTTCTACTAAATCAGTGTTAAACTGATATAATTCATGGCTACGTAGTTATAGTACACTGCATGTTAGGACGTTTATGTGGATTTTTTGGTACAAAATATGCTTTACATATACATAACTGGCAAACATGTATATTATTTATAGATATAATACATTTACTCATTGAGTAAAAAACTTCTTATTCTTTTCTTTTTAGCAAAAGCCTCAAAGGTCTGTTCATTTTTTGATGTGAATTCCTTCTCTTGAAGAATTTGTTTGGAGTTGTCATAGGTTCTTGGTGGGCTCCTATTAACTATAATTCTGCCAATTTCTTCTCCTTCCATTCCCTGTTGTCATTCTAATTCCATTTCTGATTGTAGATTTATCAGAATTAGAATTAAATGAGAAACAATTTGGGATCAGATATTCTCTCTGGACTCTTTTTAAAATAGCTGTTATTGTTTTACTGAAAAAATTCTCTGTAACGTGGCTAGCCTCAGGAGAAACGTGGCTTATTCTCATGAGGGTCACAAGGGATGGCTGCTAACATTGCCTCCATCAGACAGGGCTTCCAAATCAAGCTAACACAAACACACTGGATGCACCATGGAAGCCTACAGACCACAATGAGCAGTAGGGAGCCTAACTCCCTTGACACTGGAGCCCTTGAGATGAGGGAATATAACTTCTCATTATCCAGAATAACATGTGACTTAAGACAGAAAGAACATCTACTCCCTGCCCTTTACTTTCGATTTCTCTGTTGTTTTTCCTTTACACACATTAATTTGAGAAGTTACAGGTTTCCTGAATGCTTGTCATTGGCAGTTATACTTTTTATTTTGCCTTCCTTCCCAATGTTTTGAAGCATGAACAGTCTAGGTAACATGCACCAACATGTGTCTATGTGTTAAGAATGACTAAAGAGTTACAGGCTGATATCCTTGGTTTGTAGTCAAGGTACAATGTATAATTCATTGGTGGCTGTTTGTGTTAGAAATCCCCACCACCCCCACATATGGCATAAGCAAACATTATTTTGCATAGGAAATGAAGATGTAAAAGCTTGATAATGCAGTCTGATTTTCTTTATTAACTCAAATAGTAGTACATTTACTGGAAAAGGGGAAGATGACAAACACTAGAATTAAAAAATTTAAGGCTGACAATGGACCAGTGAAGAGAATAAGCCAAGAGCTGCCTCTCAGATTTATTCCTCCTTCTCAACTCCTTCCAAATTCCTGTCTATAGTCACCTGAATTCTGGAGTTGGCCTGCTGCCAAGGATGGTCCATTTTGAGAAGAAGCTCTATTGGTTTTTCTTTGGCATCGTGGGCTATGAGATAAAATTATGAATGTTAAGAATTATATTAACATTAAGAAGGATCAATTTTTTCCTTAATTCTTATGCCTACATGTAAACCAATGTTCTTTTATAGTATATATGTATGTGTGTATATTTGTACATACATATGAGTGTATATATATATGTATGTACATGTATATATGTAGTATTGACAGAAAATACATTGATATTTAAATTTTCTGTATTCCTTGCTATCCTAAGAACACTGGACCTTTTCATTTCAAGGGAGATTTATTATTTGTAAAAAAAAAAAATCATGATAATTGCATTTCCATAACACTTTAAAGTTCACAAAGCACTTTTCTCCTAACAAACCTGTGAAATAGGTAGTATAAGCATTATTACCCCTATTTTATAAGTGAGGAAATTGAGGTTTAAATAAGTAATGTAATATAATGTAAATAAGTGTGCTCAAGGTCATATAGCTATTTAAGTGGCAAAAATGGTACTGAAATCCAGATCTGAAGCATCTTGAAAGAGACCATGATGTAAATATGTAGTAGGTTATAAATTTCAATGTTTTTAAGAGTCAAACTTAAAATGAGTAGACTTTATTTTTTTGTTCCTTCTTCCCCACCCTTCCCCATGACATATATTTAAAAGTATTTGGAATCATTGCTTACTGCCAGCTGGAGTCTCCAGAAAGTGTATCTGCAGAAGGCTAAACAGTTGACTGGAATCACAGTCATAATTTTAAAGTGGAAGCTGGCAAACCTGTTTTGGGGGGGGGGGAAGCACACCTTATACACAGAAAATAAGAGGTTTCATTGTTATAAATTAACTTAAAGAATACTCATGAAAAATATTTTAAAATTAATTTTTTAAAATTAATGGCTATGTAGTGAACAGTCAACTAAGCTGTAGACTTATTTGCTGCTATACTCAGTAATCAGAGTCCTAAATACTTAAAAAAAATTTCCACATCATCCTCCCACTTTGCTAAAGGAAATGGCTATGAAGTCTTCCTTCTATCCTTAGTCTTTGAAAGGACAAAAGAACCAAGAATTTCCCTTCAGTTTCCCCATTGGTAAATAGGGATTATTATGCTTGCATTATTGACTTCACGGTGGTTATCAGGAAAACACTTTTAACCTCAAGGAGCTATGTAAAAGTAAGTTATTATTATGATACTTCCCTTCTAATGTACCAAACTATATTATCAGCTGTTTCCTATATAAATATTGCTATCAATATTTTGGTGGGAGTTAGCTTGTAATTTCCCTGGCATAATGAGAATAAAGAAACCCCCTACCAATGCAGTTTTGTACCTACTCCACAGATTGGAAATGCCTTGGGCATTGTGAACTTAAGGAACTTGTCTAGGGTCACATAAACAGTATATAGCAGAGGTAAGTCTTGATCCCAGGTCTTCCTGATTCCAAGCTGCCTCTCTATCCACTACTCCATGTTGCTTCTTCTGAGCTTGGGGGCTCAGTGAATAGAGTGCTGAAACTGCAGTCAGGAAGCCTTGAATTCAAATCCAGCCTCAGACATTTACTAGCTGTATGACCCTGGCAAGTCACTTAACCTCTGCTTGCTTCAGTTTCCTCAACTGTGAAATGAGGATAATAAGAATAAATGAGATAATATTTGTAAAAATTATTACCTAAAAAAACCATTACCTAACCTAGTGCCTGGCACCCAGTAGGTGCCATATAATTGCTTACTCCCTTTCCCTTTTCATAAACATACCACATACAGAATAGCCTCAGGTTTTTGCTCACTCACCCTTTTCCCCTTTAGTTGGAATGTCCTGCCTACCACATTCTACAACCCTACCTACTCAACTCCCACTTATTTTTTAAGACCCAACTTAGTCATTCTTCCATGAAGCTTCCTGAAGCCTTCCCTTGTTCTAGCCAGTGATAATCTGATATTCCCTAGCCTGTATGTACCTCTCTCATCCCACTTTCCTGTTTCTACCTTGTGTTATAAGCATTTGTGTGCATGCCTTATCACCCCTTCTCATGAGACTGGAGGTTGACCTGCATTATTCATCTTTGTACCATACCCAGTGACATATAATAATAGGTGCTCTAGAAACAGCTGTTGAACTGAATTGCAGATAATGAATGACAATTTAGGAATGTGCATCTCTAACCTCTTCTGTATGCCAAGTTAGGCATCTTGCCTGGGAGATATATGTGTAGAGCTTCAATTCAATAAGCATTTATTGAAGGGAAGCTAGGATTCTAATTCAGAATGTTGAGAATTAGCAGAAATTCTCATTGAATTCCATTCATGTTTCTAAATACATAAATATATGTTTTCTAAATACATATATTTTAAGTAGATATATGTATGTCAGTAAGTAGATATATGTATGTTGTTTCTGACAATATAAATATATATGTATATATATACACAGATACATACACATAAACATATACACTTCATAAATACATGCACACCCTATGACTGTGAGCTCCTTGAGAGCAAAGACCATTTTTTGTCTTTCTTTGTATTCCTAATGCATACCACAGTGTACACAATGTACAAAGTACATTGTAGGTGCTTAATAAATGTTTGTCCACTTGACAAACACACACAGATCAGATCCTTAGGAAAGGAGCCAGAGAGAAACAAACAATAACATTCTTTTTTTGGTTCCATATGAAATAGTGGAAATAGCTGGGCAGATTTTTCATTTTGAAGGTTTAGGAGCAGCAGCCCCTGCAAATGAATTCTGCCAATGAATGTGGCTGGCAAATCCACCAAAGAATGGGGTGAATCAGTTTCCTGGAGCATGTCACAAGAGTAAGAGTGAAAAACCAAACTGAGTAAGATGGGAGAATCCCAATGGAATTCAGTGATGTTAGAATTACTCAAGAAGAGAATGAAACTTCATTGAGAATTTTTTAATCTGGCCTTGATTTTGTGAAGCACACCTCCTACACTGTCCATTTCTGATGACACTGAAGAATCCTTGAAAGCTTTATAGGTTTGGAAGCTGCTACTACCTGCCATTATTCTTTTTGATGCTCTGTGTGTTAACCACACATTATTCAGGCATGAAATATGGAGTGCTATAAAGGACTCAAAATGGAAGGATACATAATTTCCACAGTGTGGGATTAGCAGTTCAATTGAATATATTTATTGTCAGTGAGGCAAATAGCCCTTGAATTTTCTAAAGCAATGAAATGAACCATTTCCCCCACTTTCAACCATGCGAGTCCATCTGATGTTGCCAACAATGTACATACCCAATTTTTTATACATTTAAGCAACTGGTTTCACTTTTGAACTCACCCTCACCCTCAGTTTAATGATCCTTTCTGCTTAGAATCTTGTGTTAGGAAGGATGTACACAATGAAATGTTTATCTTGTGTCCTGCACTCTGAATTGGGCATTCTATGAGATGGAACCTCCTAAACTTCTCTTAATGTATGGCCCTGTAATTGATGCTGTTCAGAGTAAGTTAAATGGATATATAATTCTTACCCTCTGGAATTTATAATCTAAGAAGGACCATTTGGAAGATCTATAGACCTAAGAGAGACATGAGTAACTGCACAGACCTTGAAAAGAACATTTAATAATCTAATATAATGGGTAAAGCAAGGGACAAGTTCCTGTTTGGATATAGTATTTGGAACCTTACATGTTTAGACAGGGTGGGGTGCTTACCACTTCTTTTTCAAATCAGAGGCTCAGCAAGAAGAATCAGATTTCGGAATGATATAGGAACAAGCAAGACTTGACTAGCTAGAATTTAAGGTATTGTCTAATATAGTAGTATCAAACTCATAGAAATGGGGGCCATTTAACTGTACATAAGGATCTCTGTAGATTATATATTGACTTAGAAGCATATATTAACATTATCTATGCTTTATTATATTTTTATTTATTTTGTCAAATGCTTATTATATTTTAATCTGGCTTGGCTACACTTGGAAGTCTTTTAGGCCACATGTGACCTGCAAAGTGGATGTTGTGACACTTTTGGTCTAGGAGAACTTGTGAATAAAGTCACTGAAAGTCAAAAGACACCATAGACCAAGAGGACAAATTTAGATTATGGATCATTATTGTATAGTGGAAAAAACATTGGATCAGGAATTAAGAAACCTAGCTTGTTATCTTGATTCTGATGTTTAAGTCACTGTGACTTTGGAGGCAGTTTTATCTTTCCTGTGGACCACAATTTTGTATCTGAGGTACACTTACATGTTAAAATGGACCTATGATCTCAGTAAGCTGAGTATTCCATATAGTGAAGCCAAATACAATCCATTCATATCTGCCCATCCTGTGAGCTTTTTGTTCATGCCCTCCCATAAGTTTACCATGGGGAATCACCTGGTGCTGTGGAGACCTTCCTTATATTATCTTGCCATTGTGAGAAGATACCACTGGAACACAATGGTTGGGATGATTATCTCCACTTGACTAGCCAGGCTTCTTATTTTTCACTTACACAGTTTCTTTGATGATATTCTTTACTTTTCTTTCTTAATTCCCTGTTTGTTTTGTGATGAAGTCTGCTCTCATCCACACTTTCCTTTTGGGAGAATCCCAATGGTGAATTCTCCAGAGACTTCAGTGTTCTGTGACTTAAGGGAGTTTGAATAAATGATCTCCAAAGTTCCCTTTTCAACTTTGAGTTTCACTTTGTGGTCTCATAGGAGAGCTAATAGCTGCAGCTCTTCTCCCCTGCTGTTTGCAGATCTCTTATTGCCTCTAGATGTGAAGGACTATGAATTGTTTAGTTTTTTTTTTTCCTTGCCAAACTGTTGCTATGGCGTTGATTTGAAGTTACCCTATTGTCTCGATCACTCAAAAATTTATAGTCATTATTCGTACTCTTGACAGATCTCCTCAAGGCAGCCTTTTCTGGATATGTACCCTACTAAAAAAACTCACATTCCTATGACATATCCTGGGTGTCATTGGAAAATCTAGATCTTTCAGAGCTCAGTTTATGTCCCACTTCCTTCATGAAGCCTTTCCGGTACACTGTAGTGCACACACTGGTCTTCCTTACTTTAAACTACTTATCACACTCTTACCTGCAGGTTCTCTACCCATAAGAAATGCAAATTTTAATCTCTGAAATCCTTTTTTTTTTTTTGGTGTGTTTTGTTTTGTTTTCTCTTAAAGACCAACTTTAACCCCAAATTCCTTTGGTCCCAGACTGTGCCCTACTTCTTCACTGTCTGGGCCCTGATTGGTTCAAAATGAATGTAAATAACAATTGTTTCTGTTTGGTCAGAAACCCTGAGGGTCTTCCCCACCCAGATCATTTTTTTTTTTTAAGAGGTCACATTCTTTGCCTCATTTTTTAAAGCCTTAATCACTGAATGGTGCTGTTAAAGACTTTACATCCTGGGCCATCTCCAGTTGTCCTGATCCATATCTGGCCACTGGACCCTGATGGCTCCAGAGGAGAAAGTGAGACTGGTGACTTTCACTGCTCTCCCTCACTTAAATCCAATTCACTTGCATATCATGGCTTCACCTCCCAGATGTCATGGTCCTCTTTGAGAAGAAAGGGCAATCAACAGCAGCAAGTATTTATTTGGGGTAGCACTCTTAGTTTGAACTCTAAGAAGCATAATTCCCCACCCCTCTCATGATCATTCTGCTTACTTCAGTTTTGGATAGTCAAGACCTTTCCAACTCTTTCAGCTCTGATTATAGACTGCAGGATGGACCCCTAAAGTCTGCTGAAAGCTTTTCTTTATTGAGTTGTGGGCTTGGACTCTCCAGCTCATTCTCCACTTCCCATTTGCAACTATGCTTGGTTTTGACTCCATGAAACATCTTGACTTCATGCCAGGTAACCTGTGGTGTCCCCCTTGTCCCACTTTTCAGCTTCCTTGTCTGTATTGTCTTCCTCCATTAGATTGTAACCTCCTTGAAGGCAGGGACTATCTTTTCCTTATTTGTATCACTAAAACTTAGCACAGTTCCTGGCACATAGTAGGCACTTAGTAAATGTTTATCAAATTAATTAATCCTATGCTTCTTCTTATTCTCTTTGTTTCATATCTCTCCAACCTAGACAGTCTAGTCCTATGGAAGCAGTGTGATGAAGTAGAGATAAACCTGAACTTGGAGTCAGAACACTTAAGTTTAAATGCTACCTTACTGGAATACTAGCACCCAATAACCACTTGCTAGAGGCAACTAAGTAATATACTAGGTAGAGCACTGGGCCTGGAACTAGGAAGATCTGAGTTAAAAATTTGACCTTTGGAGTTATTAACTACATGAGCCTGGGCAAGTGACTTAAACACTCTCTGACTCAGTTTCCCCAGTTGTAAAATGAAGATAATGATAGCATCTCTCATGGTTGTTCGGAGGAGAAGATGAGATAATATCTCAAAAGTATTTAACACAACATCTGGCTCTTGTAAATAGTAAATGCTTTGGCTAATACAGAAATATGTTTTGCCTATCTTGATATCTTGTATAATTAATATAATAGCTTGCCTTCTCAATGGGTGGGGGAGGGTCTGCAGGAAGGGAGAGAATTCAGAACTCAAATTTTTAAAAATGAATGTTAAAATAAATAAAATAGAATTCTATGATACTAAATTTTTTAAAAATAGTAAATGCTCATAAACAGCGAATGCTCCTTCCTTTCCTCTTCCCTTCTCCCTACTATTTGTTCAACCTCAAACAATCTAATTAATCTCTCTGGGTCTCAGTTTCATTATCTGTATTAGAACATGCTCTGGTTTGACCATGTCAACTCCCACTCTCAGTGCTGAGTTATGTCCCCAGTGCGGCTACAAAGTCCCCTCAAGTAAGGGTTAGGGGAGGTTTTTTCTAATGGTGTGTCCCTCTCCCCTGTTGGTCATCAATGTTATTAATTAGTCAGCCAGGCCCAGTTAGCTTTTTAGAAATTAGTATTTATGAGAGAAGTATGGTTGGTGCCAAACATTCTCCAGGCCCCCCCACCCCAAGTCTGTGTGACACTCTCCCACCAGGGCATCCAGGATGCATGGGAAAGTGGACCCAAGTCTTTAGAATATGTGTGACAAAGAGATGAAATATTCCCCTTAGCTTGGTGTAGCATTTCTGCTGGGCTCAATTCAAGAGTTTTGAATCTGCATAAGAAATTGAACTATACAGTGGCAACACAGCCGGGACTTAAATTTAGGTTTTATGGTTGGTCTGGCTTTCTTTCTACATTGTTGTTGTTCAGCTGCTTCAGTCATGTCTGACTCATCATGATTCCATTTAGGGGTTCCTTGGTAGAGATACTGGAGTATATTGCCATTTCCTTCTCCAGCTCTCTATACAGTTGAGGAAAACAAGGTTAAGAGGCTTGCCCAGGGTCCCACAGCTAGTAAGTGTCTGAGGCCAGATTTGAATTTAGGAAGATGTCTTCCTGACTTCAGGCCTGGGTCTCTATCCTCTGAACCACCTAACTGCCCCTTTCCACTGTTACCAAACAGTAAAATAAAGCCTGGACTACTTCTTACCTTTCTAGATTTCTTACACCTGACTTCCCTCCACACATTCTATAATCCAGTCTACATTCAATACAACAATCTCTCCCACCTCAGTGCCTTGGTACCAGCTGTACCCCATGACTAGACTACCCCCTCACCTCCACTTTCCTTCCAGACAGCTCAAATCCTGCTTTTTTCCTGGTCTTTCCTGGTTTCTCTAGCTGCTAATGCCTTCCCCTTTCAGATTACTTTCATACACTGTCTGTATATATCTTTTATGTACCTAGATATCTACATATTGTTTCCCACATTAGAATGTTATGTTTCTTGAAAGAAGAGACTGTGGGGTTATTGTTTTTGCTCTGTTTAAACCTCAGCCCTTAGCATATTGCCTGGCTTGTAGCATTCATTTAATAGATTCTTATTGACTGATGACATTAGATGGAGTTGAACTACAATATGTTCCACTGTGACCTGAACCATTTTTAAATGTGATTGGAAAATATTTAACAAAATTACTAAAAATACAGTAAAATGTATGACCTACAGGTATCCTTATATATAGTTCAGTGGTCCCCATTTCTATTTGAATTTGACACCATTGATTTAAGGAACCTCTTGCTGACTAACTAGTAACACATAAACAGCCTGGTGCAATGTACAGGCCTCTCATAGAGTATAATCTCATCAAACCCAGGGAACTTGAATGATGATGAATGTGGTTCTCTGCCCTTGCAAAGGTTGCAAGGGTATATAGTGAATAAAAGTTAATATTTTCACACACAAGTAAATACTTCCTGCTATGCCACTTATACTCTTTAGTAATTTTGTTAGTATGAATAAACTGGCATATGTATTTTAAGACTCTGAAATAAATGATCACGTCCAGTGCACTTGATGGTTTATTTGACCTAATGGTCAGTCAACAACATTTATTGATTGTCAGCTATTTGCAGAACATTGTCCTAGGTACTATGGGAGGATACAAAGGAAGTAGAAGGCAATCTTTGCTCTCTAGAACCTTATAGTCTAATAGGGTACAAAAATGCAAGTGAAACAACTGATGATTGCTTTAGACATAATCAAATCCAAATCCCTCGTTTTACAGATCAGGAAACTGAGACTCAGAGGAAGGGAAATGACTTGGCTAACATCACAGAGTATTAATTACATGAGTAGGGGATTCAAATTCAGGTCTTTGGATTCCAAATCCCTCTTCTTTCTACTCTATACTGCGTCTTAGAGTGAATCAATGATTACAGAAGTAATGAAAGAAAGGTAGAAATTTTGGTAATGAGAACATTATTGTGTAGAGAACCAGAAATGATTACTCCTGGAATACTTCCTGGAGATGAGTTGAAAAATGGTTTGGGGGGCTTTTTGTTTTTTAAATTAGAAAACATTTATTAAGTACTTCTAATATACTAGGTGGTGTGCTAACCTCTTGAGATACAAATTACACCAGCAAAGAAGTCTTTGCATTTGAGGAACTTACATTGCATTTTTCTAAAATTTATTGATATGTTTTGCTTTTATATTACAAATATTTACAGATTGCCTTCACTCCATGAGAAGTCTCTTGTAACAAAGTAAAACAATTTAGTAAAGCTGTTAATGCCTAATGCAGTGACATCATCAGAAAATGCATGCAACAGTTTGCATTTGTGGCAACCATGCCCAAGTCTCTTAAAAAAATTGACAAAAGCTATTTTTTTTCCCCTCTTACTACCATTCCATTGAAAAAAGAGGAAAGAAAAACAAATTCCTTGTAACAAATATGCATAGTCCAGGGAAACAAATTCCTTCAGTGGCTGTATATGAAAACATGTGTGTCTCATTCTGTTCCTTAAATCTATCAACCTCTCTGTTATTGATCGCATGTTTCATCATTGGTCCTCTGGAGTCATGAATGGTTATTGTATTTATCGTAGTTGTTACAACTTTCAAAGTTGTTAGTTTATACAGAAACAACGCCATAAAAACAATTTTCCTGGTGCTGTTCACTTTATTCTTCATTGGTTTGCAAAAGTCTCTTTTTAAATAAAAACTTTACAAGTTTATAAAAGTGTTTTAAATGAAACTTTAAGTTTACAAAAGTCTTTTTTTGAAGACAATAAAGTTATAGAGTCTGCAGAAAGCATGAGACAGGATAGTTTAAATGATTTTTAAAAATAATTTTTAGGCAAGTTATCAGGATTCATTAAAGATGAAAAAGACACTGAAAATATCCAATTCTTCACAACCACTATTGTGCATTTGGCAGATGAGAATAAAGATTTGGATTTCTTTTTTAATTTCATTCAAGTCACTGACTTCCATGCCATTGATTTGTTTTCTTTTTGTTGCTGTGATGTAGACTTTTGGCAAGTAAAAGATCAACAGGAAGTAAATCAGGAAATACATTTCATTATCCTAATATTCATATTTACATAAGTACTTTACAAAGTACTTTCTGAATAATAGCCACAAATACTTACTGATACAAATATATATCACTCACTTGTTGAAGTTGAAAAAATTCAGGAAAATTCTGTGATTTGCCCTAAGTCAGAGGTCTGGTTAGTAGTAGAGCAAGACTCGTCCAAGGTTCAAATTCAGATCTTTGGACTACAAAATGTAGCATTTTTTCCACCTCATTCCATTCCCTCTTCATACTTCATAATCATAAAAGATTGGAAAGAAATTTAGGGATTGTCTAGTCTAAGAGAGAAGTGTGGCAAAGTGGAGAGAGGGAAGGAAGGGAAAGAGGAGAGCACCCACTGTGTGCCAGGCACTCTGCTAAGTGTTTTACAAAGATCTCATTTGATATTGATATAAAGCATGGCTGGACACATGGAGGACCTAGGTTTGAGTCTTGCCTCTGGCATATACTAGTCATGTGACCATGGGCAGGGCATGTACATTACAGGGCATCTCAATGCCCCAGGCAACTTTCTAGGATTGTAAATTGTAGAGAAGGTACTCATCCCCATACACTTCAGTAGAGGGAGCTTTCTCATCTGAGGAGCTCTGTAAATCCATAAACAAGTCACAAGTCCAGTCCCTTTCCCCATCCTTATCCCTATCCTACTCTAATAGTTACAACTGAGGAAAGAAAAAAAAGACTTTCTGCTTTTATTTGGATCATTTTTCTTCCATTGCCTTTTCCCCAGGTTTGAGTTTTATCACACTTCTAATATTTCCTTTCTATTCTTTTAGGTATGGCCAAACCTAGAATATTTTCTAGAAAAGAAATATTCCTTTAGCGATATGCCCATCCCAAATGTTGATGGGCTGATAATACTCATTTGAATATTCTGTACTCAGTTTCTCCCCTAGAGTTCACAGTCTGTATGTTTATAAACATTTTGTTGATTAAATTTAGTATTATAGGAGTGTAGAATGAGGAAGAAAAGGTTGAGATGTTTTGTTTGGATCATAAGAATCATAGATTTAAAGCTGGAAGCAATATAGGACATTGGGTCCAGTCCCTTCATTTGACAGACAGCAAGATGCTACAGCCCAGAAAGGTTGTTACATGTCCAATATCATACAATAGGTATCAGAACAGAATTCCACCTGGGTCCTTTTTCCCCTATAGTATGGAGAAAATGAAACAATAGATGTGCAAATTGTTTTGGAAAAAGTAAAATCTAGTTAATTATATAGAACTCAGCCAAATTTGGAAACAAGCTGTAGGATTTAAGGGGAGTGGGAATGGCTGTCTTTCTCTCAAATAGATTCTTTGTTGGCACCGCCAAGAAAACTGAAATTCCAACTTCATTCATTCCTTTGAATTAAAGCATTGAAGGCTGCTTTACTAACTCCTGTGTTTCTCCAGGGTTGGTTTAATATTATCATTATCAGTTACTAGCAATTTATAAATGATTTTATCAAGTTAGCCTATGAGGACCTTCATGTAATGGGATAGGATACAAGAGGAGCAAATTTTGATGTGGATAAAGAGACTGAATGGTGGTTGAAGACACTGAACCCTGCTTAGAGAATGGGGTGCTAAATTGGGGATGGGGAGGATTGTGAAAAGAAGGGAGGGATGCAGAAAGTTGAAGGGAGGGGCACAGAAGATAGATTTCATCAACTTAACAGTATTTCTGATGGTCAACTCAAGTGTAAAGTGTTTGTTGAAATTATTTTTATACTGTTGTACAGTACCAGCATTCAACAGCTGCTTCCTGTGAGATATACTTTGGTGATGAGGAGGAATCATTGATAATTTACCTTGATTTATATGAGAATCAGTGTTCTGTAGTGAAAATAGTGCTGGACTTGTAGTCAAAAGGCCTAGGTTCAAATTCCAATCCTACTACTCTTAATATAAATGACGTTAAACATTTGACTTAAGCTCTTTGAGCCTCAATTTCTTCACCTATAAAATGGGGTAAATAATACTCATACTAACCCACAGAGTTTCTTGGAGAAATTACTTCATAAATGATGAACTTAGTAGTACTTTAATGAATCTTTTGATTTCTTTGATATTGGTAGTCCTTCCAGAGTTTAAATCTATACAACATCTTGTATTTTCTTGTCCATGCCCTTCCATCAATCCTCAGTGAGGTCGAGGAGGAGGTTCATTCACTTTGCTGGGCATCTTCCTCCACCCATCTTTATTGTTTGTGAATTCTGTTGGAGCATGAAAGCTATCTACAGGTTATCCCTTGCTCTTATTATCAGCCTATCTCCTTTCCCAGGTATACCTCTCTCTGATGATATTCTTTATACTGCTTCCCCTATCCAACTCCTCAGTGGTGATGTATTGTCTACTCATGTCCACCATGACCTCCCCGTTGCCATTTGAGTGTCTTTTGATGTTAGTTCTTTGGAGACTGTTCTATGATACCACCAGATTAATATTGTTAAAACTATAATAGTGGATGTTATTATAAATATATCATATAATAATAAAATGGGATATTTAAAAAATATTTTTAATTTATGGAAAGTTGTTTCAGGGAGAACCTAGGGTGCATTAAAAGCATTATTTTTTTCCTAAAGGCAGTTCCCTCTCAACAATTCTAGACCAAGATCATTGAAACCATTGCCTATTAATGTGTCCAAGTTAAAGGTGTCCTAATGGACCAGCTCTATAGGCTATCTAATAGCCTATGATAGGCTACCTTTTACATACACACACACACACACACACACACACACATCTACTTGGATTTTCTTGTGTAAATAATTAGGCTGAAGCTTTTGAAGGATTATAGTTCTCCTTTAAATGAAGTTCTACAATTATTCTTGAGTTTGCAAACCATGACAGACTATCTATATCTGTGCAATTATTATTTTATTATTGATTAACCTTCCTCTATACCAATGGTTCTCAAACTATGGGCTGGAGACATGTAGAAGTCCCTGAAATCCTTTTAGGGAGTTTATGAGGTCTAAACTGTTTTCATAATGATACTGATATTTTTTTAATGCACTAAATATCTGTATGACTCACAAACAAAAACTCTTTTAATGGTCTATAAGTACAAGCAAGGTGGGATTTTTGTTTTCTTTTTGGAGTTCAATTTCCCAGACTCAGGATAAATTGTAAACATCTGAAGGGTTAATCTCCTTTGAACCCTAATAATTCACAGCTGTGCTGAGTTAAGTAAATTTCAGGCCTTCTTGCTCTGAGTCAATCAGGGGCTGAGTCTTATATATTCTGGGAGGCTGGCTTTTTGCTTTGGGAGTTTGCTCAGGAGAAGGATCTTTTGATTTCCTGGTCAAGATTATGAGTGGATATTTATTAAGACCCCCACAACTGCTTAGATGTCTGTGCTCCCTCCATCCAGTGATATTGGTAAAGTATACAACAATATTGCTTTACTCAGACTGTTGGAGCCCTATCTGTTGGTCTTTATGCTAATTTCTCTGGTTGTATTTTCTTTGTATTTTCTCCAAGTTCAGGTTGCTGACCTTTCCCCTGAACTACTGACAAGGGTTGTTAACCCCTTTTTGAGCAATCTTTCCTTTAAAAGCAGATCAAAGAACCTGGGTGTGCTAGGGTGCTTGTTAAAACAGGGTCTTCAATAATTTGTAAGAGTGTAAACGAATACTGAGATTGAAAAGTTTGAAAGCCACTGCTATATGCCAACACAAATCCTCTTCTGATCTGAAGATCATAGGTATTGTCCCCATACCAGTATAAGGTAGACCGTAAATTTCAGGAGTATCATAATAAGCTACTTTTTAGCTTTTTACTACTTTTTTACTTTTAAGCTACTTTTTACTTTGCTAACCTTGTTTTTGTACATTCCACCCCCAAAGTTAATAGATGCTTTTTTCCTTTGGTTAAGAAGCTTTCTACTACTATTTATGACTTAAATAAAGGTCCTTGAAAATAAAAGGACACAAAGAGCTCTCTATACTAGTCATTATACCCAAGGGTGGCAGTAAAATTAGAAAGACTCCTGAAAAGTTTAAAGAAAACAGTAATTTAAAATTCATTGAATTACTTAACTTGGATAGTTCCTTAACATAATCACAGAAATAACTCTTATTTGGGCCAATTTTTTTTCTGATTGTACCAGAATGTACATTAGATTGTTTTTATTTGTGTTTTTTTTTTGGGGGGGGGTATTTAAACTATACTTTCTTTTCTTAATTAGGCATTATTTCTATACATTCATCATTTTTCCTGTATAAGGATTTCTTCTCACAGTTTGAGTCCCTCTATTTGAAGAATTATAATCACAGAATTATCTAATTTGAAAGCTGAAGGGAACTTTAGAGATCATATAGTCTAACCACCTCATTTTTTTAGATCAATAATCTGACACCCAGAGAGAAAAGGTCACAAAATTATTTAATAGCATAGCTACATAGCTGAATTTAAAACTAAGGCCTGGTGGTTCCAGGTCCAATGCTTTACCACTATGCTATATTACACACATGTGCACACACACATACACACTCACACACATGCATATACATGGGGTTTTGTGCTTATTTGAATGATTGATTGGATAGACAGGTAGAAGGATGGATGAATGAAAAGGGGTTTATTAAGTCCTGAGTATGTGACCAAAACTGTGCCAACTGCTATGGATGCAAACACCAAAACTAGAGAGTCCTTATTCTCAAGGAGCTTGAATTCTAATGGGGAGAAAGGGAAGGAAGGGAGCAATCATTTATTGAGTGCCTATTAAGGGCCAGGCACTGTACTAACTGCTTTACAAATATTTGTCTCATTTGATCCTCAAAACAATCCTGGGAGATAGGCTCTATTATTGTCACAGTGGATAGAGTGCTGGGCCTGAAGTCAGGAAGACTAATTTTCCTGAGTTCAAATATGGCCTCAGACACTTACTAGCTATGTGACCTGGGCAAGTCACTTAACTCCATTGTCCTCAGTTTCCCCATCTGTAAAATGAGTTGGAGAAGGAGATGACAAACCACTCTAGTATCTTTGCCAAGAAAACCCTAAATGGGATCATGAAGAGTTGGACATGCCTGAAAATGACTGAACAACAACAAAGTTTTATTATTATCCCCTTTTCATATTTGAGGAAAGTGAAGCAGATAGAGGTTAAATGACTTATCCAGGATTACACAGGTAGTAAGCATCTGAGACTGGATTTGAATTCAGGTCTTCTTGGTCCCAGATTTGGCACTCTATCCACAGCAACACCTTGCCCTAACACATATAGGCAGGGTTGTGGTAGTTAATGTTTAACATTTGGTTCTCTGAAAACACCCTTTTACATTTAATTGCATTGTTAACATTTTCTCCATCACTTTCTTAAGTTTAGACAATCAACAATCAATAAATCAAGCCCTGATTTGTAGGCTTTACTGATTTTGGATGTATTCATGCTCACTCTGAAAATTTAACAATTGACTGAACCAGTGAGTTGCCTCCAGAATACTCTGTGCACATGGGAATGGTGACTTAGAGAGAAAGGTTTCTTGGTCTGAGGACCATCACAGGAATAGTGGTTGGATCCAAAGAGCATTTGATCAGTGTGCCTTTTTCAATAGTGTTGATTAATTACTCTTCCCAGAGTGAGAAGTAGAAGGGCTAAAGGTGAAGGTAGAGTGAGGGGTTGGGGGTGGGGAAGGAGCAGCAAATTGGAAAGAACTTGGCCAGGCTGAAGCATATTTATAGTGGCTACTAGGCTAACCCTAATCAAGTCGCTCTTGATCTCGATCACTGTTTAAACAAAGTTCCAAGTCCTGTGGAGGATGAACAAGCAGAGCACATGATCACTGCCTCTTAAACGCTTAAAATGTGGCTAGCTGTATGCCCAAGAACAAGCAGCCAACAGTCAGAAGCAATGTAGAATGTGGATTGTGATTATAGCTATATGTATTGGATCAGGGAAGAAAAGAATCTTTGTGGGGGTGGGGTTAATCAGCAAAGGCTTCATGGAAGAGGTTGGTCTTGAGCCTGATGGGAAGGAAATATGGCCTTTCCTGGCCTAGGCCCTCACATGGCATTTGCCTTGTATTATTTTGCAATTCCGTTTGTGTGTATATTACATGCTCCCCATCCCCTCATGAACCATCTGTTTTGTGAGGACCCTGATACCTTATCAGCCCCTAGGGCCTAGCACAGTATCTTTCATAAAGATACTAAGTAAATATTTGTGGATTTGATTTGATTTTAAATTGAGGATAAAAGATTCAAGATGGGGAGGGAAATAGTGGAGAGACAGAGGACACCATGAATAAAACATGGTAGTGGGGAATGATTTCTAAGTTTCCTGGAGAGGGTGGCCTTTCTCCTTGCTAACCTCCTGTTTTATACTGTGATGAACCTTTGTTCATTTTCCCCTTTGGAAGCTGCTTTTCATCCTACCAATTTCATTCTCCTACAAGTGATTCTCTAATATTCACCTTCTGCCGTGATCATTTCCTGTAAATCCTTCACAGTCCTTATCCATTCTGCTTTTCCACTCTATACTCATCCCTTTTGATGATGAGACCATTGCCATTTGCTGTGTTGGTGTTGCCTGTTCCTTACACTGGCTTTTTTTCCCCGTCTGCTGCTCTCTGTACCAGAGCAAATCTGAAAAATAATTTGTGCAAAGCCATTGTCTTTTCTTAATTAAAAAAAAAAAAAGAAAAGAGACTCAGAATAGCACTAGACATGTGGAATTCCTAATAGTCCATCTGTTTCTTTGAAGTTATCCAGTTTTAGTGACCACCACCCTTTCTTTCACAGTGGGGCCTATTTTTGTTTTCTCTGTTTCATGTTTGAGCTTCTATATTAGAAAGAAGTGTTTTGCATTCCACTTTTCTGTGTGGTTCTTTCTTTTCTGCCTAATAAATTCAACTAGGTAGCGTACTGGATAGAGTTTGGGACTTGGAGTCAGGAAGACCTGAGTTTGAATCTTGCCTCAGACACTTACTAGCTGTATGACATTGGGAAAGTCATTTCACCTCTCAGTCTCAGTTTCCCCATCTGTAAAATGGGGATAAATAATAGTACCTGGCTCTCGGGGTTACTGTGAGGATCTAATGAGATGACATGTAAAATGCTTTGCAAACTTTAAATTGCTATATAAATGCTAGCTGTTATTATTGCTGCCATTTTATAGAAAGAAACTGAAGTCATAGAATCTAAGAATTGGAAAAGATCTCAGAGTTTACTTTGTCTAACTTGTGCCTGACAAATAATCCTCTCCCTAATTCAGTTTCTGCCTGAAGATTTGGGAAAAGGGGTGTACTACTCTCACTTGAGGCAGCCCATGCTATTTTTAGACCATTTAAGAGATTATCCTTATGAAGAACTTTAATTTGTCCCTCAGCAACTTCTAGTTACTCATTGCTCCTGAATCTACCTTTGTCACCATGCACAAATAAACCTAATTCCTCTTCTAAATGACAACGTTTTCTGTTAGGAGCATGCCTGAAACCAGGCTCTTAGTTCAATGTTGGGGGTGGGGAGAAAATGAGGCATTCTGAAGTCATATGATCAGTTAACAAAAGGAAGTTTACTCAGTCATAACACAGAAATAATATTCCTCCAAGAAGCTACAGTACTTAACTTAGGGAGAACCAGCCCCTTTCATCTCCAAATTGAAAGGATTCTGGTCAGCAAGGGAGGGGCTGGTAACTTGGATGATCTCTAGACAATCCACCAAATCTGAAAGACCCTGATTCTACCTGGATGGACCTTGCTATGTTCTTAGTTGATTAATAAGGACAGAGGCTACCTAGAGGTTGTATCATATAAGGCATGGCTTGAATCAGCCCTCTGGTACAGTTAAGTCCTGGGGACACCTTTGTCTCCATTCAAGGAAAAAAAAACTAATTTATATATGGGAAGAGATAAGCATATTATCTCCCTCATACCATACTTTAAACTAGTGATCATGTCTTAGCATATCATGCTGTCTGATTTTTTTCCCCAGGTTTGTTGTTTTTTATTCTGATTCTTTATAAACCATTTGGAGGTTTTCTTGGCAAAGATACTGGAGGGGTTTGCCATTCTTTCTCCAGTTCATTTTATAGATGAGGAAACTGAGGCAAAGAGGGTTAAGTGATTTCCCCGGGACCACAAAGCTAGTAAGTGTCTGAGGCCTGATTTGAACTCAGGAAGATGAGTTTTCTAAGCCCAGTGCTTTGTCCATTGCACCAATTACACAGTTCTTTCCATTGATCTTCATGTGACTTGGCCACAGTTAACTCACCATTCTGCTCACCCTCTTCTAGATGAGTTCCATTTTGTTTGTGGCCTTCTTAAGATATGGCTCTCAGAACTGAACACAATACTGCAGATATGGTCGGACCAGAGTAGATCGCCAAAATTTTTATTTCCTCAGTGTCACAAATTTAGTTCAAAAAGGAAGTAGATTTTGAACCTAGGTTTTCTAATTCTAAGCCTAGTGTACATTTTATCAAATCACAACAATGCACATGGTAAATAGTAAATTCTGTTTGACTGGATTTTGTGTGCATCAGTATATACTTTGCATAGGTCTTGGTATAAAAATTTTTGTAGGCAAGTGATTGTTAAAATTCCCAGGGCCTTTCAGAGAGACAAGTCCTGAGGTCTACTGTGAGATTTTTTTTTTTTTTGGCTTTGTATGCAGGTTTTTGCAGCCTCTCTTCTTTTCTCTGCTTAGGCAAGGGAGGTTATGACATTATGCTGTATTATTGGACTTTTTGATCAATAAATGTAAGAGTTTTTATTCAGGTTGCCAGAAGGTATTGCTGAGTTGGATCATTTAGTTAATGTGATGAGTTGATAGGCTCATGCATTAATGCAAACTGTCAATTTGTGATTAAATGTATTTTAGACTAAAATTAACTTTTATTCTGAAAGGAGACACAGAAGATTGTACTTTAAGTTATAAGATTGAAAATGCAAGCTACTTAGAACAATAATACAGAGCCTTATTTATTTTAACTATTATTAGTTCAACTATATACTATTTAACTAGTTAACTATTTAATACATTTTCCCCCAAGTAAAAATATTTAACTATTTGGAAGAGCAGTGCCAATTATATTTGTTGAGTGCCAGGAAAAAAAATTACACAAATCCTGACAATTAAGGAAGTGAACTATTTGAGCTTATTAAGCAAAGTATATAATCTTACATATCTTTCCTAGCCTTTTCTCCACCATTCAGGTATCATCAAAGTACTTAAAGAAGAACTTTCTATTTTGTGTTTCTATTCAAGTAGAATTGTAATTTCTTCCTTGGGGTTATTCACTCCAATCGCACAGATTCACAACCCATCTGTGTCCTACAATTCTGAGAAACCTGGGACCATGTCCTCTCATGAGTTCACCACAAGCACTCAATTGCTAGTTCTGAGAACCTTTCTTCATTTTATTTATCTGACATTATGAGGATACCAGGGAAGTATATGTGTCGTCTCCCATTATCTTTCATTCTTTCTAAGTGACTCATGTCTTTTTTAGAAAAAAAAAAAAAAGAGGGGTGGCTAGGTGGTGCAGTGAGTAAGAGCACCGGGCCAGGAGTCTGGAGGACCCGGGGATCAGTTTTGGCCTCAGATACTTAACACCCACACAAAAAAAACTGGCCGTGTAACCCTGAGCAAGTTACTTAACCCCAATTGCTTAAAAAAAAAAAAAGAGTAATCATGTCTAGATTTATTGAGAGAGTGGGAGTCAGTACTTCCCTATAGCTCTAGGGTCCCTCTACACTGTCCATAATCACAGCAATTCGCAATCATAGTGGACCTGGCATAAATGTTTCTGCAGGTACCTCTGGGCTCCACCCAGATGAAAGTTTGGTAAGGGTAATGGTGTTGATGGTAAACTGCCCTTGGGCCAGGGTCAAGTTCACTTTTGGATAGTGATTTCTGGTACTCTTATCTGGTTTTATCAGACCTCCCTGATTTTACACTTTCACCTGCTTTGCCTCTTTCCCACTCAGTTCTAATCTATCTCCCATTTCCTTGGCTCCTTCCTTCTGGCAAATGATACTTCAGACTCTTTTGCCTTTGCTCTGCCTCACCTTCTGGTTCTTGGATTTGGGGATTACCCAGAAATACTGAAGACTCCCTAGTTTTTGTTCTCAGTCCTATTTGATTGAGCAAGCATTTATGAAAAGCCCATTTTGTGTAAGGGTGTTGTGCAAGGTCCCAGCCTTGTGGAGAATTGTAACATGTAGGCATATATAGATCCGTACAAAGTACTTTGAGGAAGAGAGAGCTCTAATAACTGAGAGGAATTAGTAACACAGTGCCTGACACATAGTAGGCTCCTAATAAATATTTATTGCTTGATTGATAAGATGGATTCTAAGAAGTGGAGGTGAGGAGGGAGAGAATTCTGCATGGAGGACAACCATTGCCAAGGAGATGAGAGATGTAATGTCATCAAATGCCAATTTGGTTGGCCTGCTTGGTTTAGTGACCCTGGACTTCCTCCTGACAAAATATATTTTGAATTGCTACATTGTTGTTTTGACTTCTGGCCTCCATTGATTGCAAGAACCTTAACCCCTGTCTTGTTAGTCCTGAGCCTAGACCTCTGTTTGTCTGGGATTAGTTTAGTCTTGGTGCTGTTGCTGGCTTGTGGAGTGACATAGGTCACTTGTTTCTTAGTAGGAAGCTGGATAGATTTTTTTTATATGGAAGTTTGTTCCTTCTACGCACCTAGGATAGGTATATACATGTGATCCCCGGGGAAATTATGAAAGCGCAAGGCCAGTAGTAAGCAAAGGTGTTGGGTCTAGGCTGCTGTTAGATCCTGAAAGATGAAGATTTCTAAGATTACTGCATCTGAAAGTCTCAGTAAATGTGAATTGTGATTGATGGGTATTATCAGATCATAGGGTTTAGAGCTGGAAGGATCCTTAGCGATCAGCCAGTCTGACTTCCCTTTTTTAACTAGGAGGAAACAGGCTCAAAGAGGTTTTGAATTGCTTAAGTATTTGAACTAGATTCTTTGACTGCTAAACAATCAGTCCCCATCCCTTGTACCAAACTGTTAGAGGTACTCATACTCCCTAGTCTCTTGTGACCCAACCACAACTACTACTTAATCACCTTCATCCCCACCTCCACCATTGTCCAATATCCCGCAGAGGTCATATACTCTGTCAAAGTTCACAATTGTCATGCCTTCTTTGATCAAAAATTCAGATACTGATCCCAGTACTGCTGATGGTAACTGTTGCATCTCCCGTATCTTGGGTTTTGTTTTTCTTTCTTGCTTATAGATTTTTTGTGCATGCATGTATGTGTGCACATACATGTGTTTTCTCTAGGTAACACTGGAATTATGAGGCTGTCAAGTTTCCTTGGAAGGAGGCTTTAATTTCTGGGCCTGGGGAAAGGTTCCAGGTGAAAAGAAAAGGTTGTGTTCTTGCAGTTGTTGGGGGAAGGTAGATGTTAAAAAATAAAAACAAATACAAAAAAACTACAAACATTCTGCTGGGGGTGTAGACACAATCATTTGTGAATTTACTGCCTATGTTACTGTAGCTCCATAATAAATTCAAATAATTCAAACCTGTTTTCGCATATAAGCAGTGATGAACCTTCTAGAGATGCCTGGGGCCTCCTGGTATGAGAACTCCCTCAACCAATAAAAATTGAAATCTATGCCTTACTCATATGGAAATGTGTTTTGTAGGGTTTCATGTATGTAATTGATATCATATTGCTTTGTCTTCTCAGGGGGTGAAGAAGGGGCAGGAGGGAAGAAGGAGAGAATGTGGAAGTCAAATTTTTTGAAAACGGATGTTAAAAATTTTTAAATGTAATTGGGAAATATTTAGTGAAATATGTACTTTTTTCTCTTTAAAAGAAATCTATAAACTTTAGGCAGCTAGCTGCCTGAAGCACAGAGGTTAAATAGATCTCCCTGGACGAATAGCTAGTAATTGTCAAAGGTAGGATTTGAATCTGTCTTTCTTGACTCTAAGCCTAGTACTCTGTCCACTATGCAATGATGCCTCTTCCTTAGAAACTTGAACTAAATAACTCTTTAGTTTGCATTTTCTTCTATTCAGTTGTGTGTGAGTGTGTGTGTGTGTGTGTGTGTGTGTGTGCGTCCGTATGTATCTCTGTATGTGGGTCTGTGGCTATGTATTTGTTGAATCTTCCAACTGTTTCTGTAGGTGGTATGGTTTGTGTGTGAGGGGGTGCATGCATGTTTGTTTGTTTCTGCTCATGGTTCAGAGAACAAATTAATAGTTCATATCTGATTAGTTAGGTCCTAGCTAACCAAAGTTCCTGTCATGTTCTTCTATTTTAGTCTCATAGATAGGGTCATAGATTTAGAGCTGGAAAGGTCATATAGTCCCTTTTGTATTTGAGGAAACCAAGGCACAGAGAGATTAAGTGATATGCCCATGATTGTACAGATGACTGAACTGCGATGTCAACCAGGTGCAATCTGTTCAAAGCTAGCTGGCTACTCTTTGCCACACCATACTGCCTCAATGGTGTGGTTGGCGTCTTGCATCCCCAGTGGCTCCTTCCCATTGGAATTACCACATCAGTCAAATGACCTGCTGAGTTCAGGACACATGAATTCTACCTTGCTTAGGGAAAAGGTGGTATACAGTATAATTTACAGTGAACTTTGGAACAGGCAACATTGATTTTCATTATGGAGAGACCTTGTGTTTGCCTGTGGAGAGGTCAAGGTTTTCTCCTCAGATAGTTTGAAGCAAGGCAGTTCAATCCCTCCTGGAACTCCATTTCACCATTTGTAAAATGGAGATTGAATATTCTGCTACTTATTCCTCTCAGAGGACTGTTGTCAGGATTAACGAATTAGTGGCTGTAGAACACTTGAGTGAAAAAATAGCAAAGCTTCAGAGTGGCTATTAATAATAAATCAGTGCAAGATATATTTATGAAGATATGCAGGCAGATTTCCCAGAGCTCTGACACTATCAAAGGGAAGAATGACAAACAGAGTTTTTCATTTGTGGTATGTGCTCTGTACTTGCTCAAAGATGTGGCTTTATTGTTTCTCTTAAAAGAGTTAATTATATGTAGATAGGTAATGGAGCTTCTTTCTGGAATCACCATGATCCTTCTATTCATGTTCCATGAATACATGACCCTGTTATTTTCCAGGATCTGAATGATGGCTCATTTAAATAGGCTCCATGGAAAAGTCCATCTAAATGAACTGCTGGTTACAGTTTCTTATCCATGGTAGTCTTCACCTGTTAGACACAAATCACATGAAATTTCTCTGGGATGACAAATTTTAAGCCCAAAGGTCAGGGAAGAAAGAAGCTATATGCACTTTTTTTTGGTGGTAACTAAGAACTGGAAACAAAATGGGTACTCAATGTTTGAAAAATGGCCAGACAAATTGTGCTATGTATATTTAATAGATTATTATTATTCCACAAAAAATAATGGCTGTGAAAAATTCAGAGAGATTTGGGAACATCCATGTGACTGATCCAGAGTGAAGAAAACAGAACAAGGTGAATAGTTCATGCAATAATCATAATGATATAAATGAAAACAACAGAGAAGACATCAGAACTCTGATCAATGCTGTCACCAACTGTGACTTCAGAGGAGTAAAATATGCTTTCTTTTAGGTGCAGAATGAAGGTAGGCATTGTCTGGCATAGCCAATGTATAGCTTTGTTTTGATTAAATTTTTTGTTGTTGTTATTAAAGGGATGATTGGGAATTGGGAAAGTCTTTGAGATATGATGGTAGTTACAATATTTTTTTAATTAAAAGAAAGAAGCTATAATGAATGAGAAGTGAAGTAGTAGAATGTTTAGGAACTTTAGTGTTTTGCATTAGCTGATAGATTTGCGGTTTCCCTTTATGATCTAATGAACTGACAGCAAAAGGAGGGTGAAAAGAGAGAGAGTTTGAGTCATTGACCTTCAAAGTGAGAAATCCTTCAGTCACTGCCATCTGATTTATTGCTTTTCTCTGTACTTTCCTTCTCTGGGTTTAATGGGAGCTGGGCTGTGGTATACAGGGCTGGAGCAGGTGCACCGTGCCTCCTGCCCACACTTTAGCACCTTAGCTCAGGGAGGTGCTCAGGGGAAGTGCTGACTCTTTGTTTCTCTTTACATCCTCAGCTCTTTCTCCCACCCTCAAGGACAGACTGTACCCTAATTACTAACCATTGGCATAGGATTTCTCTAACCACAGTTGGCCTTGGCCTTTCTTTGTTCCTGTCTATCAGAGTAAAATATCTTCCACTTTTGTGGTGGCTAGACAAGCTTTTAACCATGGTGAAAAGAATCAGCTTTCCTGGCTCATTGTACAGATATGGGGAAAGAGGGGAGCAGTAGATGTGAAGGGTGTAAGAGATTATTTTTCTTATATTAATGCAGCTCGTGATTGCTCAGGTGTGCTGGGTCATTGATCCTGAATCTTTTTACCTGGTATTCACTCTAGCTCTGAGTCAGTGGTGGTTGGGCCTGGGTACCATGAAAAAAATAAAAAATTTGCTGGGGTAAGACAGGTGACTTGGTAGCCCCTACAGGTGATTGCCCATGTCTGGATTTTCACTGGAGTGTGGCAGCTATTGCATTGATTTTAGAGCAACTGAATCATGCAAAAGTCACTCTTCATTTTGTTGGATTAGAGGCTCAGTTTTCATGGATTCTATAGAATTAGGTTTATTTTCTTTTTGCTTCCTTTGAAATTCCCCTGAGCCTACATCTTGTTGGGAAACCTTGCCTATGGTCTACTGTCATAGAGAAATTCAAGATATTTGCTGTCTGCTAAACTAATTATGTTTTAGCTCTGAGTGGCTTGGCGCAATCAATTCTGAATGCTCAGCAGATTTCATGTAGTATCTGAATTATTAATGGAGATGAACTGGAAGAGAGAGTGTGGCCGTCTTATTCTGTCCTGAAGAATCCTTTGGCCAGTCTGGCTACAGGAGAGAGGCCGCTTCTTGCAGAAGGATGATGGAGGAATCAGGCCTTAAAGTGGAACAATACCCCGATGGGAGTTTGTGTCAATATGCACAGAAAATTACAGCCTGCTTTGGAGGGATAGGTAAGACCCCCTGAAGACTGGGTTCTACTGAGGTGAAGCCTAAGACTAAGGATATAGATGAGCTGTTCAGTAGGGCCAGCCAAGTGCCACAATCCCGCCTTTAGTTTGTTCTTTACACACTGACAGGAATGGGGAACACATGTGGAAAGCCTGAATATAACAGAACTTAAAATGGCTGGATAGTCACCACCACCTGGACCTTGGCTCAGGCTTCTCAGCTACAGTGACTGTCCTGGGCACTCCCATTTTATCTTGATCTCTTCCTGTTTAGCTGTGTAACTGCAGATGTTAAAGTAAAGAGATAGTAGGGGATCTTGATTCTTTTGCTCAAACAGGAAAGATTTAGAAAATTTATAGTTTAAAAAATTACCCTGTTATCATTGATGGAGTTACAAGATATGGCTTTGGACCATTTGCTCAGAAAATTAAATGGACATATTTCATTTGCTAAGAAAGATTGTCTTTAAGTAGATTGTGTTTTTTTAATGTGATTTTCCTCATTGGCAGTAATAAATCTTATGATTTAAAGTGATGACATTTCTGTCTGGGGGAGGGAGAACATAATTAATAAATATAAGGAGATTATTTAGAGAAAAAGCAGAGTTCAAATATAAAGTGATTTGAATTGTGATTTGAGAAGTAGGTGATATAGCACAGACATTTAATTATGCAATATAGCCTTAAAGGTGGTATGGTGTAGTGGGAATATACTGGATTTGGAGTCAAAGAAGACATGGGCTCAGATCCCATTTCTAACATATATTATTTCTGTGATTATGGACAAGTCCCTAACCTTCCTGACTCTTAGTTGACTCATCTGTAAATGAGAATAATATCTGTAGCACTTATTTGGTGGGGCTGCTGTGAGGTTCAAATGAAATAGTATATATACATGGTTTTGCAAACCTTAACATGCTATGTCAGTGTTAACCGTTAACATAATGTAATGAGATCATAAGATTCTATTGGAATCTCCTTAAGGTGCATCTGTCACCCATTTATCATTTTCTCCCTAGATTTTGGATCTAGACTATATTCTTTATTTACCCGATAGGATTAGGAATAAAATACATCAGATTAAGATTTACTTCCCAACCAAAAGCACTGGAGTGAATATTAAGCCTTTGCTTTTATGAGGGCTGTCTTGTATGGGTTTTATATCATTTGGAAAGTGTTTTTACACACACCTGCCTGCCACTAAAAATGAGTCTCTTCCATTGACTCATTTGCTTCAGTCTCACTCATTCTCTCTGCCTGGGTTCTCCAGTGTGTTCCAGGCTGATATCAATGTAGTGATGCCCCAGTGAAAAAACTGGGAATGTTGGAGGATCTGTGTTTGCTGCCAAATGCATCCCTAGGAATCTAGAAAAGTGACTCCCTGGGAGAGCAAAATGTACCAACTCTTTCACAATTGAACCTTAACATCTATTGGGTGCCCAAAGAAAGTCATGCAGAAGGATGTGAGTTAGAAGGTGACCCTTCAGGGGGAGGTGAGAAACAAAAGCTCAGTCTCAAGGCAGCCCGTCTTTTGAATTTCAGCCATACATTTTCTTGAATGACATATTTGACTCTCTGTGAAGTCTGCTTACAGTCACTGTGTACCTCTACCTATCCCTCTGAGCAATCCCTGTTTTTACTTCTTTGAAGATTGTAGTATTGTTTTGTGATTCATTGTGTAGGAATTACCTTATCCATCTGTGAAATGCTGCTGCTTTGGGGGCAGGTTACTAGAGAGGTTTTCTATGGCTTTGTTTTCTTCGGCACGAGGTAGGGAGAAGCTTTTGGGGCATAGTGGTGAAAATAATAATAACATTATTGTGTCTTCCCTCTCTGCTTCATTTTCATCCACTGCATAGTCCCTTCTTTGCTGCCAAGAGTGTAGTGAGGGAAAATTACTATTTTCCTTTCACTCCATATAGCTTCTTCAGGGCTCCTACTACATATGGAGCTAGGGTTGTAGTAACCTCATAGCAAATGTAGTTAATTCACAGGAAGCCCTTAGTCAATCCCTGACTGGTGTAATGGAAATAAATTTAGCTAAGAAATACATTTAGAGTAAAGAAAACTGGGCTCTCGTCTGAGGTCTTCTATTTATGAGTTTTATGACCTTGCTCTAATCCTACTACCTCTGACTGCAGGAGGCTTTTGCCATTTTAAAACTGAAAGGAATTGGTCTAGAGGATTTCTAAGGTTCCTTCAAGCTTTACAATTACATTTTATAATTCTTCAATATAGGTTTCTTTTTTAATTTTAAGAATCTTAGTAGGAAAATCCCTGTTTCAAAAGATGAGACAAAATTTTATTTACTTGTGACTATTACACAGCTATAAATTATTCTTTATTATTATATTTAACCTTATCTAGTTGTATGTGTAAAAAAAGTAAATGCTTGTTTTCTAGTCTATTCTTTCACATGTTAGCAAACATTATTGTCATACTCTAATATATAACTTTGTAAACATTCTTAAACTATATAACCAATCACTTGCCATTTGTTTCTGCCTGGGTTTGATTTTTATGAAGGTTCTAAGAGAGAAACTTACATAAGATATACTTACATAAACATAATTAAGTTTACATAAGACATATAATAATTTTCAGTGTAAGACTGGGTATGTAAGTATAATGTAGGCTTGATAAAACGGATTAGTTTGCGTTTGATCTTAGAGGTTGGATTTGACTGTATCCTTTCACCTCTATTACCTTATACGTGGGGGTGGGGAATGGTGGGGATTAGATTGTATTAAGGTTATTATTAACATTGAGTTAATTAGGTGAGACATGAAGAAGAACCAAGAACAGAATCATCTTTATGGACAGGGCTTCCCCTGGAATTTTGAAAGGTCTAGGATGGCTCTTGCTATAGCTTCAACAGAATTTGCTTCAAAGATATAGAGCCAGATCACCCAATCTAACTCTTTTATTTTAAAAATGAGGAAATTATGGCACTTGCCTAAAGACATAGGTCGTAGCCACAACTGGATTTCAAACTTAGATCCTTTGACTTTAAGTCAGTGTTCTTTTCACTGTACAACACTGTTCCTCTGTCTCATTTTCTTACTGCTCAGGATAACAATTCACTAGATTTTGAGGTTTAAGGAAAAGTGAAGATATGGTCTTTCCTGGAAAATTTCTATGACGTCTAAGAACATTGAGTATCTGGTAATATTTTCTTTTTTTTCTCATCTATAATTTATAGAATACAACATTTACATAACAAAGTATAATAAAAATACTGCACATGAAACTGCAAATCTACCATGTACAACTTGCTCTTCCTTTTAAATATATGATAAAGGTAGCATGTAAATTTCTTTTTTTTTCCCCTTCCCTCCACACCTCACCCTAGAGATGGCTACCATTAGACACAAATAGGTACATATCTGTAAAATTATTCTATGCAAATTTCTGTTTATCAGGTCTTTCTCTGTATGAGGATAGCATCTTTCTTCAAATGTCCTATGTAGTTAATTTGGATATTTATGTCAAAATGACTTAATTGTTCAATGTCATTCCTGAAACAATATTGCTGTTACTGTATACGATATTCTTTTGGTTCTGCTCATTTTGCCCTTCATTATTCCATGCAGGTCTTTCCATGTTTTTCTAAGATCATTGTGCTCATCATTTCTTACAGCACAGTAGTGTTCCATCACAATCATATACCACAACTGATGCCTGCACTTTGCAGCACCAACCAAACATGAGAGCGAGAACAAATGAAGAATTATGGGCCAGGTGGAGATTGAGAGTATCCATACGTTTGCTGCATGCGTGCTAATCAAATCCCAATTAAGCATCTGAGGGTTAGGGTTTATATACTGTAGCTGAAGCATTTACATCATACTTTCTCATGGGAAACTTCACATGGTTTGTAATGTGAGGCACCTAACGTGCAACTTTGCAGGAGGCTACTCCTGTGGGACGCTTCCCTGCTTTCTTATCTCATGCATCACTACTTTATCTATATCGCTCAATTGGCCAGGGTTTCAGGAACGGCCAGAATTTTCCGAGCCTCCCTTACATGGAAGGAAGATTAGTGGGGGTTGGTGAGTCAACCTTCTGAGATATTTGGCCCAGGCTGGTGGGAACAAGGCTCAAGGGGGACCTTGGCCTGGATTCATGCCCATGGCAGACCCCTCAGGGGTAACTCTTGATAGTCGCCCCCTACACGCAACTTGTTCAGCCATTGGATGGATCAAATAGATCAAGCTACCATGGAGACCCTGGGTGGGAGCCTAATGAGCCAGAGGGGTCATAGATAAGACATATGATTCTTGGCGTATATTGCACGATTCAACCCAGTATGTGTAAATCCACAGCATCTGATTCTGGACTACACATTTTATAAACATCTATCTATCTATCTATCTATCTATCTATCTATCTATCTATCTATCTGCTTATTGTATATATACATACAAATATGCACATGGGCATTTTGCCATACTCTTATCAGAAGAAACTGAATATACTAAGACCAACTGCAATTGAATCCTCATATATCTCAACTGCATTAATGGATATTAATCTGGTTGTATAAGCATACGTAATAAGACAGATTACTGCAGTCTGAATTATTGGTGGCAACCCGTCTCCAGTACTGGTCACCTGACCAAGTGTGTGGAGAATCCTAAGCCCTTGAAGGTAATCCCTTAAAAATATATCCTTCCTAATCTTCTTTGTTGGACAATGAAAAAGGGAAAGAGGGAGGCATAAAAATTAAGTGCTGCAAGGAAGCCCCATTTTCTTAGTCTCTTGGACCCTGTATTCCTCCCTTTGACTTTGCATTACATATTGAAATGCCTTCCTTCCCTCCCTTAAAATGCTTGAGGAAATTGTGTGGCTTGGGGAAAAGCAAAAATCTGTCATCTGATAAAGCCAACCTCAGGGGCTCATTCAGGAGCAGACTGGTGATCGAGGACATAAGCGTCACTGGAGTTCCATACCCTCTTCCCAGAAGAGCTACCATCACTCATTTGCTATATCTGAATCCGGAGGATTATTGCTTATGTGCTCACTTATTCAACAACTTCGACACTCTAGGTAAGCATTAGAGGATCCGGGATGGAATCTGGTCAATGCTGTTATGTCTGATGCATGTCACAGGATATAGACATAAATTCATCTGCTGAAACTTGTTCTCCAAAAAAAGGGACTGGACTGTCAAATGTCCTGAATTGCTGATCCTGGAGAGTATATGAGAAGTCCATAGTCAGTTAGGTATAGACTGAAAGCAAGAATTTATCTTCTGTTCATATTCTGTGATCTCAGCAATGAGCATTTCTCTGTTTAAACTTAATGTTAATGATTGTGTTTCTATTGTAAGAACTGTGATGTAGAAGAAAAGGTTTAGCTCAGAGAGAGTGTTTTTTTTTTTTATTCTCATGATAAAGGATGAGTGGAGAAGAAATATGCAAGGCAGCATATTGGCACCCTATGAGGTATGACTTAGGTGAAGTCAAAAGACAAGTAATGAAGCAATGTCAATGTATATGTCCAAGGGTATTTATAGGCCTAAACAATGAGGTTCTTCTCCTGGTGTGTGTGTGCGCGTGCGAGTGTGCACGCATGAGAGAGAGGGGAAAGAGGGAAAGAGGGAGAGAGAGTAGAAGGAGGAAGAGGGAGAAGAAGAAGGAAAGAAAGAGGTCTTCCTGGCTTCTAGAGCAGCTCCCCATCCACAACACTTTATTGCCTCTGCTATGGGAATATCTCTTATAATGATAAAGGTGGCTTCTAGTGTAATTCTTAGGAACTTCATAGTAGAGATAGAAATAATGTATGAACCTAGGAATACCATTCTAGAATATCAGGGAAGCAGAGAATAATGCTTTTAATGAAAAAAAATATTAAATGCTAAGGAATATAATGGTAAAATATGGTACTAGTATAGAGTACAGGGAGAAGTTGAGTTAAGGTGGGGTTACCTAGGACTGGGAAAGAAGCTTTAGAGGAAGCAAAGTTTCCAACCTATTTTAGCAGAAGTCTACTTCAGGACTTAGACGGCTGGTATCAGGAGCTAGATTTGGGCCAACTCTGCTGCCTAACTCCTTTGTGATGGTGAACAAGTTATGTGCCTTCCACTGCCATAAAATGATAAGGCCTAGTTTGTTGTGATGGTAGAGATGTGTTTATAAATGTTGGAGGGCAGTTATTTGTTTTTCACTGTAGGAAAGGAATTACTAGCAAGGCATTGTTTTATGCAGAATATCCTGTTTTAGGACAGCTTCTTAGAGGAAGTGCATCCTCTTGTTGTCACAAATATAAGCTAGCAGAACTGGGTGCCCTGGGAACAGCTGGCTAAGTGCTCTTGGTCTGGGATATACACAAGACCTCCAGCTGCTTTTCACCTTAAAGATGATGGTAGATTCTCACATAATGATTTTTATTCATTAAAATCATACTTTGTATTCACATAGTGTTGTCTGCTTTTCAACATGTTCTCCCCTAGATATCCTTCTCGATCTAACAAGTATTTATTAAGCTCCTACTGTGTGCAAATAAAGTATGCTAGGTCATGGTTTTTAGAAGGTCAGGTGTGGTCCCAATCCTTAATAAATTTTTGCTGGAGCAATTCATAGCAATTTTCTCAGGTAGGCAGAGTAGGTATGTCTGTATCTATTTTCAAATTAGGTGAGAGACTGGCAAGAGATCCTAGAGAGCAGAAGAAGGAAATAGCAGTAGTTTTAAAATAGTGAAAACATGTGCCTGTCGGTATATGTAAGTCTGTCTGTCTGTCACTATCCTTCTGTGTCCATTTTTAGCTATGTATGTCCATATCCATCTTTATATCTATCTACCTTTCTATCCTTCTTTGTCCATATTTTCCACCTGTAGTTATCTCTATATCCATATCTATCTCAGTCTTTCTGTGTCCATTTTTATCCATCTATGTCTATATCCATCTTTATCCACCTGTCTTATCCATCTATACCCATATCTGTCTGTCTGTCTATCTTTCTCTATCCTGTGTCCATTTTTACCAATCTATAGTTATCTCTACATCCATCTTTATTCATCTGTCTATCCACCTATATCCATATCTATCTATCTATCTATGTCTATCCATCTGTATCTGTCTATTTCTCCTGTGTGACCTTGGGCAATTTACTTAACATCCTTTGGTCTCATTCTCCTCATCTTTAAAATGAAGAGGCTTTATTAGATGGTATCTAAAGTTGATGTTAGCTCTAGATCTCTGATCCTTTGATCTAATGTTTGTCCCTAGCTTTGCTAATGACGTATTTTAGGAAGTTATGAAAACTGTCCTTTTAAAAACCATTGCTTACTTAATAGGAGTTTAACAAATAAACATTTCTCTATCCATACTGGGTGCATACAAGGCTAGACTAGCTGTAGGATTTTCTTTTCCTCCAAATAAATGGTCTCCTTTTCAAAGAACTGGATATATGGTTTTTTTTTTTTGGGGGGGGGGGGGGCTAGGGATACTGATCTTTCCTTTTGAAGCCTAAGCTCCAGCTCTATTGAAAGAACATACAAAGTAAATGAAGAAGCCCGTGTAAGCAATTCTCTTTGCAATGACCACTTTGAAAAATTGTACTCCTTGTCCCCACCCTGTGACTCTAGTTTTCAGAGGCATTAGAAAATGTCTGAACATGGTCCTGGCCCTAGACTGTCATATTAGTCCAAATCCTAAACCAGGTATTTTGAACCAAGGATTATTCTGGGATGAAACAGATTGTCATCCCCTTAGAGAAAGCCATTCACATTCCAGAAGGTTTCTCTGAGTAATCCCATGAATGGAATGGTAGTCCCTCTTTAATGAAGGCAGGTACTTAGTGTTTTTTTCCAGTCATTCATTCATTAAAATCTTCAGCAGTGACCAATGCTTGGACATTTCCCCTGAGGGTCACATATCCAGACATATCAAATAGTTTTGAGGGTACACGTTAGCTGTTCCATAGAACACTTACTCAGTGTGAAGATATCCATTAATTATGCCAGGACTGGAAAAAACTTCACCATCAGAAGTTATTGTTTGTTTGGTTTTTAATTCACCTGAAAATATTAGATACATCACTGAAAAACCCTACATGAAACTTCAGGAAAACCTCCTAGATAAACTAAATACATCTACAGCTATCAAAAAAACGAATTCTTTCTTTTAGTTTCCCCTCTGCTCTTTTAATTAATGACAGTTTTGAAAGAGAGAATAGAAAAGCCTGTAGTGACAGATTGAAGCATCTGCTGCTCCCTGGGGGGAAAATATTACCTGGTGACAGAATGTTCCTTTAGTGTCCTAGACAACTCTGTTCCCTGTTATGTTTTGGTTACCTACAGTTTATTTGTTTGTTTATGGGATCTTGACCCTTAAAAACAGAAGGCTTAGTTGCCGATGAAATTAAAGATGGGTGAAGACTATTTTCTCTTCAGTCTAGAGGATAAAAAGAATGAGACTTGAAATTATAGTTATATTTGAAATAAATTTAAAATTGTTTTCAAAAATCATTATACTTGAAAAGTTTGCATAAGATTTTCTGGTTCACATTTGTGGACCTCATTCTATTAGCTTTTAATATATTCTATTGTCTTCCATCTCAGAAATATGAAAACTCAGCATATGCCTGTCAATCTGTATCAACCATCCAATAAACCCATCAAAAATATCTGTGCAAGTCACTGTACTATATCTAAAGAAGTATAAGACACTAGTCCTCTCAAGGAGTTTAAAAGTTTTGTGGGACTACACTGGAATTGATAGAACTTAAATAGCTAATGAGAAGTTGATACCTAAGTGAGGTAGGAGAACTCCTACCTACCCTCAGTGAGTTCAAGTCTGCTGGCAAAGATAACCATATACCAGAATAGTGAAAAATGTCAGATGTGATTGTTGAGCCACTTTTGGTGATTGATGACATCATGGAGACCCTGCTACAGAACTGAAGAATAGTAGTGTCCTCACTTTTTTTTATAGGGGGAAAGGCAGGGCATTTGGGGTTAAGTGACTTGCCTAAGGTCATATGGTGTTGCAGCAAGCACCCCAGCATCCCCAGGATGGCTGCCAATACAGGTTCTTAGATCTGCTTTTCTAAAAAAAAAAAGCAACTTAAAATGGGTTAACAATCTTGCTTTAATCAATCAAACATATCATTTACCTAGTTCAGGGGAAAAAGTCAGCACCCCAAACTTCAGAGTATACAGAGGTTACAAGCAGACAGAGAAATATCAGCAGACAGGCCTCCAATCGTCTGACCATTATATCCATACCTAGTCAGTTAAAGCCAGGGGGCTAAACAGCTGCCCAGAGTCTCATTTGGTCAAATCACACAACATTTCTCAAAGTGAGCCCCAAAACAAAATCTCACATCATGGTATATATAGCCTTCTCCTGGCTCAGAGAATGTCACAACCCTCTTGACCCACTGCCCAATCACAGAGTACCAAGGTGTGGGCATTCCTGAAAACCAAGCCTCTTGACACAGGCTCCAGGTGCACTTAAGCCCATCAAAGGGCCTAGGGGCAGGGAAGATCTTAAATTCCCATTCCCATAGCACATGGCTAGTAAGTGTTAAGTGTCTGAGGCTGGATTTGAACTCAGGTTCAAAAAAAAAAAAAAAAACCCCAGGGCCGGTGCTCTATTCATTGCATCACCTAGCTACCATGTGTCCTCATTTTTAATGGAAAAAGTGGCACCTGAAAAGTATAGGTACTACCTTGACTTTGATTCCTGGTATAATTCAAGAATATAGGTAGTTTTGGTTTCTTTGTTTTTAAATTAATGAAATTTTAATTTTTAACTTAACAAAAGAAAAACTAAGCCCTTATAACAACTATGTATAGTCAAGTAAAACAAATTCCTACCTTGGCTGTATCTGAAACTTTATCTTACTCTGTATTTTGAGTGTATCACTTCTGTGAAAAGTAGCATGCTTAATCATCCATCCTTTCTCATCCTAGTTGGCCATTGCACTGATCAGTGTTTTCACGTTTTTCAAAGTTGTTTTCCTATATGATATTACCATTGTTATATAAATTATATTTCTGGTATTTCTCACTTTACTCTGCCTCAGGTCATACAAATCTTCCCAGGTTTCTCTGATACCATCCATTTTGTCATCTCTTACAGTACAATAATATTCCATAAATTGATAAACCATAATTTGTCTATCCAATCCCTTAACAGTAAGCACCTTTTTAGTTTCAAGTTCTTTGCTACTCTAAAAAGAGTGGCCATATATTACCTATCTGGTCTCCATAGCGTATAGTCCTAGAAATAGTATCACTGGTGAAATGATATACATAGTCAAGTGACTTTTGATTTATAGTTAAAAATTACTTTCCAGAATGACTCAGGCCTTGAGACCCTCTAGGTCCTAACTGTCTGCACTTGAGAACCTAGAGGTTCACATGTGCCCTTGAGGTCATAGTTTCCCTATCCCTAACTAGAGTCAACTCACAGCTCCACCAACAGTGCATTAGTGTGCCTATTTTCCTACAGTCCCTCCAATATTTGTCATTTTCACATTTTGACATCTTTGCCAAAATGAGGAGTATGAGAGAAATTCAAAGTTGCTTTATTTAGCATTTTTCTGATTTTAGTGATTTGGAACCTTTTTTCATATAGCTATCAGTAGCATAGATTTATTCTTTTGAAAACTGCTTGTTCATATCCTTTGACCATTTTTCCACTGGGGAAAGGCTCTTAGTATTATAAAAATTTGACTCAATTCTTTACTGTCTTGGATATAAGACCTTTACCAAAGAAATTTATCACGAAAATAATAAACAATGCAAGGCTATATATGTGTCAACTAAGTGATATAGTTAAGGCATTACCCTGGGCTAAATGTCATAGAACTAAGAAGTAGAATTTTAGAAGACCTTCTAAGGGAGGGTAGGATATGGATATATGCATATCCAGGAAAACCCCAGAGTCTCCATAGGAATAGAAAGGAAAGAGAAAATATTAAATTCTCAGTTGTATTGCATGATCCTCTTTTAAGCCTGACCTAAATTCTTTTTAAACCTTAGGATTCTACATTAGTGTTTACTTTCTTGACTGCATTATAACATCCTTAAGAAATGTCCTACCCTCCCCATATTTTATGTGAGTCATTAAATTTACTCTAATTCTCTATTAGTTTTAATAACAGATACATAAAAAGCAATCCTAATTAAAGTCACAGGGTAAGCTAGGTCTCCTAAACTTTATTTGTTTGGCAAGATTTTGAGTCTTGACTTTGAAAAATCTGACTCCTCCCTTAGAGTGGCTTATCTTTAGAACGATCTAATGTTCAATACCTACTTTGGTCCAGAAGATGTTACATGCCAATGTAGTTCTAGATAATAGAGTTCCTCTTATCAGAGAGAGTTAGTCCTGAACCTCAAATGACATCATCAAGGTCACAACTGCCAATAGGAAATGATTTGGGGTTATTAGCATATTCTGAGAGGTTAAGCTAGATCACACTTAAGGCATATAAGGAATACTGTGAAGCAAATTACACAAATTTGTACTATTTGAAATTATAATATATGTAAAATATGAAAATTTCTTCCGACCTAATTAGAATAATGTGACTACTTCATAAGACTCATTATTCATACTAATTTGGACCATGGACTAATTGACCCATGGTCACACAAGTAACACCTATCAGAGGATAGGATTTAAATAAAGGTCTTCCTTACTTCAAGGATGGTGCTCTCTCTATGACACCATAGGGTTGTAAATAGCATCAAAGATTAAGAGCTCAAAGAGACTTTAGAGATCATCTGGTTAAACGCATTAATTTTGTAGAGGAAGAAACTTGGGCCCTAGAGAGGTCAAGCCCAAGGTCCACACATGTGGAATCAGTGACAGAGCTGGGATTCAAAACCCAGGTCTTCCAAATCCAAATCCACCACTCTTGTAAAATTGTGTCAGGTTAAAATAAAGGGAGCTTTGTGCCTTTTATCGTGGAGATGATTTGGGTTATTCTTTTCTTTATTCCTGCCAGAAGCTCTTTAACACAGCCCCCAAGTTTTTGTTTGATTGCTGTTTGGAAACCTTTCGTCATGTCAGGGCTTTAGCCACAGATAGAAACTGAAATGAATCAGAGTGCGTCAGGGATACACTGACTCATGGCATCCAAAAACCTGCTCACAAAGGTTTGTTTGCTGTTCAAGTGGAAATTGAGGATTCTTATGACATAGCTTAATACTCCAAGGGAGGAAAAAAGTAGACCTCTAGAATTGCTAAAATACACACAAGCTTATTTGTGTAAAAGAAGCTTATGTTGAATGTTCAGGCCAAGGTTTTTCATAGTTCCATTAGTAAAAAAAAAAATATGTGCAATGAGTCAAAGGTATGACATGGCTGGAAAAAAAAAAGCTAATGAGATCTTTTTTTTGCATTGAACCTTTGATTTCATTAGTGTAAGGAACTTCCCCAAAAAGAAAGTCCTTATATCAGCTAAGATCTTTACCTACTTAGTAACTTGAAGTCTTAGTGAGTTGCTTAGGGCATTGAGTTTAAGTGACTTGCCCAGAATTTAATGATAATTACAGTAGATGCAGGGTAAATATTTAATACTCCAAGGTTGGCTTTCTAACTGCATTGCTATACAGCACCTATTTTAGGTTAGATTTATAGAATCATAATATCTACAATGAGGAACTTAATATATACTGCTATATTCTATACTGCTCATGTTGCAGAGTTTTATAGATTTAGAGCTGTCAGGGACCTCAGAAGTCATTTGACTTAACTCCATAATTTTATAGGTGAGGAAACTGAGGCTAGAGAAGCTAAGTGACTAATGTTATACAGGGAGTAAGTGGCAGAGCTTGGTCTTAAACCCAGGTCCTTTCACAGCTACTCAATTCTGGATGCCATGTTTTAAGAAGGATATTAAGTTGGGAGTATATCTGGCTGAAAGTGGTCAGGATGACAAGAGGACTTTAGACCATATCACATGTGGTTCAGTTGAAGAAACTGAGGAAAGGGGAGACTTTGGAGAGGAGAGGCCTGGTACCTGTCTCAAAGTATTTGAAGTGCTATCATATAGAAGAAGTATTAAATTTGTTAAATTTGTAGAAATCGTAGAAACAGAGTTCTACTTGTTATAAGGAAAAGTTTGTAATGACTATCACACTAATACATTCTTGGTGGAGCTGTGAATTGGTCCTACCATCCTGGAAAGTGATTTGGAATTTTGCTAAGAAATTGGCTAGACTATCAATACCCTTTGAGCCAGAGAATTTACTGCCAGGCATCTATTGCAAGGAGGTCAAAAGGCCAAAGAAGGGCAGAATGTATACCAAAATATTTAAGCAGCATCATGATAATAGCAAAGAACTGCAAAGTAGATGTCCATTGATGATGAGATAGCTACATAAAATGGAGTATCTATGTAACAGAATATTACCATGGCATAAAAAATCATCAATATGAAGGCTACATAGAGAAATAGGTGGGAAGTCATGTGATCTAATACAAAATTAAATAGTCAATGTTCACAATCACTATAATGGAAATGAAAAGAACAAGGATGACAACTACAACAAAATTAAAACTGAATGGGGTATAATTATATTGACCAGAAGAAGAAATATGAGAATATGCTTCTCTCCCTTTTCAGAAGTCAAGAAATAAAAATGTGAAACATTTATTTTATGTTGTAGAATTTGGGTAGATATATTGATTACTTTTGCTGAATTTTTTCTAATTCTTTATTATGAGTTGGCTTTCTAGGTGGGCCAAATAAGAGGGATATATTGGGAAATGAAGTTAACAACTAAAGTTATTTAAAAGTTGAATAGATTGCCTTAAGAAGTAGCAAGTTTCCATTACTGGAAGTAATCAGAAATAAAGGAAGGAAGCAAGCATTTATTAAACATCTTCTATATGCCAGGCACTGTGCTATGTGTTTTACAAATATTTCATTTTATCCTCACAACAAACCTGGGAGATAGGTATTATTATTTTCCCCATTTTACATTTGAGGAAACTGAAGCAGAGGTTAAATGACTTGCCCAGGTCATACAACTAATAAAATCTTGAGACAGGATTTGAACTCAGTTCTTCTTGACTTCAGACCCAGTGTTCTATCTACTGCAACACCTAGCTGCTGCTAAGAAGAGGCATGTTAATAATAGAGGTTATTATAAAGAGTTATTATAAACTAAACTAATTCCTCCTTCCAATCTTGATATTCTGCAGTTCTATGGTTTACACTTAATTTATAATGATGTCATTCCATTGCAGATGATTTGACTGTATCTGAAAAGACAGCAGGGGAGGAATGATTCAATATAATTTACTGTGGCCATTAATGCTGTTTCTAAATGAGGGTTTTATCTTGAGAAGATCTATGGGAACTTTCTGCATAACAATGACACATTTTTGCAAAGGCATTGGACTGATTTTTAAAGAAAATGTGGCTCTCCAAAGAAAAAGGAAACATATGCAGTCTTATAATGGACACAATATCATATTAATCATTATAGAGAGAAAATGATATGGCAAGAGCTTCAGGGTTGAATTCAGAAGACCCAGATTCTAGTTCTAGTTCCAGCAGTTGCTAACTGGGTGACCTTGGTGTGATGTTAATGGGATAGAAGATCTTCCCTGCCCATTAATAGCCCATTAAGGGAAGCTTGCTTAGGGGAGGCTTGCTTGTAGGAAGACTTTCACACCTTTTGTTAGTTTCTAATTAGGCCCTGAGTCAGGAGGGTTGTGATGCCCTCTGACTAACAAGAGTATATATACTCTGAGGTTAGCATTTTGCTTTGGGGCTCACTCACTTGGAAGAGTGTTCTTGTGATTTGACCAGATGCGACTCTGGTAGCAGTTAAGGAATTTCCCCCTTCACCCCTCATTGAAAAACTAGATGTTGATGCTTTCTCTCTCTGGTAACTATGTATGCATTGCCTTGGTCAGACAGTTGGATCTGTCTGTTGATCTGTGCTAATTTCTCAGACAGAAGTCCTGTCTATTGGTTTTTATTTCTTTACTTGTATTTTCTCTATTTTGTTTGTTTGGACTTTTTCTGAAGTTCAGGGTGCTGATTTTTTCCCTAAACTAATGAATATAATTTAAAAACATTGTTGACTCTTTAAACAGCTATCTTTCCTAGTAAAGCAGATCTAAGAACCTGTGCTAGCAGCCATCCTGGGTATACCAGTGTGGTTGCTGCTACACTTGAGTAGACTATTTAACCCTCTGAACTTCAGTTTCCTCATTTGTAAAATAGGGATAATATTGGCTGTCCTTTCTGTTTCCCAGGAAGAGAATGTGTATCAAAATATTTTGTAAACTATAATCACATCTCTAAGTTGTGAACTATTGTCTTTGAGTTGTCTGAGGGAGTCAGAAGAAGGAGATTTGGGTTATTGTCTTGGCTTTTCTGTTAAATTAGAAAATTCCTATTAAGTAAGAAAATTTTTCTTTTTTCTATTTATGACCTTAAACAAGTCACCATATTGCATTAGGTGTCTGTTCTCTTATCTGTAAAAATAAATGCATTGATTATATAATCATCAAAGTCTCTTAAAACTCAGTTTTTGCAGTACCCTTAGCCTTAATAAAAGAAAAGAGACCCTACTCTTTGAAATCCAGTGGTGACATTGTTCACAATCTCTAGTCAAATGGACCATTCAGGAACCTCTGCTGAATCACTGTTGAAAGTGAATTGGTGCTAAATTATATTATCGTCTATAATGTGGTTATAGCATGCCTAAGTTATGGATCTATATCTTAGAGTGCTCTGTGTAGGCATCTTTTGACCTTATCCTTTAACCTTGACTGAAGACTATAGATTTATCTTTCTTGGCAGTTTTCAATCCAGTTAATTCAGCATATATTTATTATGTTCCTACTGTGTGCAAGACACTAGGCTGGGAACACTATGCAAGGTAGGACATGAAAATCCACCTACCCATTCTGGTGTATTAGTATGATTGCACCCACTCATTTAGGCTACAGAAGCAACTTCGAGGTAAACAGGGTCCTATGCTATTAGGGGCTTTGCCGATTAGAATCATAGAATTGGAGAGCTATGAGAAACCTACAGTTAACCTAATATATACCTAACACATATCTAATCATCACCGATATTTATATATTTAAATTTTGCAGAGCACTTTATATACATTATTATCTCATTTAGAGATGAAGATACTAAGGCTTAGAAAAGTTAAGTGATTATACATCTAAAATCCACTGGAAGTAGTAACAGAACCCAGACCTCTTGGCTTCTACTCTAATCCTTTTTCCCAAAGTTCTTTGCTGGCTAAAGAGACTGGATTGTGTAATTCAAGGCATCACTGTTGGAAAGTTTGCTCTGAGTGTTGTTAAGCACATGGACAAAATATTGAAGGGACAGCCTCCATTCCTAACATGCCAGATTACCAGGGTAGGAGCTGAAAGACTTGACTTCCAGCCCCAACTCTTCCCATGAAATAGCCATCTAATCTGGGACAAGGTACTTTTCCTCACTGATTCTCACATTCCTCATCTGTAAAATAAAGAAGTTATATTAAATGTTCTGCTTAAGGCTCCCAGCCCTAAACAGTACGAGGGCAGCTTATTCCTTTTGATGAAAATACTTTCTGCAGGGTGCCAGTTGTTGACAGATGTAAAGATTCTCTTTCTACAAGCATGGAAGATAGCTACGGGTCTGCACAAATACCTCTGCTGGAGCAGCTGAAGTATTAGTTGAGGTTTCCCTTATTTCGGGCTGCTGTAGACCAAAGAAATGTATCTAGACATTTTTAGATGGCACCACTGCCCTCTAACAGAGGAAGAACACTTACTATTCTGGATGACCTTCTTTTGCTTCTGCAGAAGGTGCATGCCATGATGGCATATTTGTGTTTTTCTGGGGCTGTCCTCTCAAATCATAGTTGAAATGCTTGAAGAGAATGTAAGTGTCTAGTTAGCAAAGAGTTAGCTCTTTGCTATCTATTTTGCCAAGACATAACTAGGAGGGGTGGAGGTCAAATGAAAGGGGGAAAAAAATAGGCCAAGTGAATGTTGGGGAAAGTTTTCTCTGACAATGAGAAATATTCTATTAAGAAACAGTGTCTCCATGGAAACAGCAGACATTCCATTCCCTGGGATAGTTAGCTAGGGTGGTCAGCTTATTAGAACTTCTAGGGCTCTCTCTCTCTCTCTCTTTTTTTTTTTTTTTTGCATTTGTAAAAGCATGACATTTAAGCAATTTTACAAGATGATGTAAACAAGGGTTGTAATGCTTTTCAGCTGGTAGAATCAGACACATGAAGGCTGAGATAGAAAGGGATGATATCAGTAGATAAACCAGAATGTGGATTAAAACAAAGATTTACTTAGAACAAAGGCAGAATGCAAGGTCATGTTGAAGTTGAAGAACAGTAATCTGTATGCCAAACTGGGAACACTGAGTAAATCAAAGCAGATTAGAGGCATCCTGGATCAGCCAATAGAGATTCTTTAGAGTGACCTTAGCTACAAGATAAGGGTAGCTCACAAAAAAAATGACTGTTTCCAGGGCATGCTGAGCTGGCCTTACTCTACAAGGTCTGAGTTGTTGAAGAGATTCTAGGCTGTTGCTGTGTGGGCCTATACATAAAAGATGGAAACTTCTTTTAATCTCTGTGTAGTGGCTATTGAAGTAAGTCAAACCTGCTTGACCTGAGAGGAAATACTCTACTAAAGCATACTACTGCATATTTTTGACATATATTTATATAACTGATAGCAAAGCTCTTTGCATTTTAACACTACTTTTAAGATTTCTATTTGCATACATACACACACATACATATATATACATATATATATATATATATATATACATACACACACACACATTTTTATTTTTTTAAGGCTCTCAAGCTTTTATAGTATTTCTCAGGAGTGTTTGACATGCCTAAAATTAAACCACAAAGTGTGAAATTTCCTTTATTATCATAGGATTCCTCAAATTCTACTAATAAGCACCTTCTCTCTGTGGCTAATTGCTTATTTTATACTTATATTGTAGTTTGTATACAAGTAGTATTAACCTTCCAAATGAGAGTATTTATATATAGTAAGCTTTAAATATGCATTTGTAAATTCTGTTGGGTTTTTTTTTTAACTGGAAGCCATTACTTGGTAAAAATATCTAGCCCAGTTTCTCCTAAAGACTTTTGGGGCTTTTGGTACATGGATGTAAAATAATTCTAGATTAGAAGTAAAGGACTATACTGACAGGGAATTTCATGGGAATTCAGAGATAAAAATCTTAAAATTAGTCCTTTCAATAAAAGGATTAGAAGAAAGATCAAGAAGGCCAAACATTTGGAAGTTCTGAATCATAGGATCAAAGACTTTTTAAATAATTTGTTCATAATTTAATGAGTACCAAGAAAAAATAACATTTCTATATACAAAGTATAACAGAAAAATATATGTGAAACTATGAATCTTTACTATGTTCTACTTGCATTTTTTTAAAAGGGCATAAAATAAATTGAGCGTGTTGCTTCCAGAGCTGCTTCGCTTATCTGTGATTCTCTCTGAACTTCTTTCTATTCCCTTCTGTGCATTTTAAAAAATGCTTCCAGAAATCTCTTCTTTTCTTTTTCATTCTGGCAATACTGTCACTAGCTCCACCCCTTCCAAATCTTCCCTTTCCAAATAAAAATGGGAAAACACAGTGTTTTAAACAGATAAACATAGCAAAAAGAAAAACAAATTCACATCTTTGCCATCTCCAAACATGTATTTCTCATTCTGCACCTTGGGTTCATACATAAGCCCTCTGCCAGAAGCTGGGTAGCATGCTTCATCATCAATCCTCTGGATTTGTGGTTGGGCCCTAAACTGATCAGAACTCAAAATTTTTCCAAGTTATTTTTCTTTACAATGTTGTTGTTACCATGTATGTTATTTTCCTGGTTCTGACTATATCACTTCACCAATTTGTACAAATTTTCCCAGGTTTCTCTGGAACCATCTACTTTGTCATTTCTTTCAGCACAGTCATATTCCATTACATTTATATACTATAATTTGTCCATCTATTTCCCCAGTTGATTATTCTCCTTCTTGTTCCCCCTCTTTTTTTTTTTTTTACAAAGCAATTGTAACTATTTTTGTACATATGGGTCTTTTTTGTTTCTTTCAAATAAAAAAAACTAAGAACTGGAAAGGATGTTAAATATTGCCTAATCCAGGGATGGCTAGGTGGCACAGTGAATGGAACGCTGGCCCTGGAGTCAGGAGGACCTGAGTTTAAATCCAGCCTCAGACACTCGACATACTTATTAGCTGTGTGACCTTGGGTAAGTCACTTAATCCCAATTGCCTTGCCTTTCCCCATCCAAAAAAAAATACATTAAAAATGCCTAATCCAATGCTTCATGTTTTTGAAGAGGAAAATGAGGACAAAAGAGATCAATGACTTGCTTAAGGCTTCATTGATAAACCATAGATTGTAGGGAATTTTGGAATCATCTTTATTCATCCCTATCCCCTCCCACGACCCATCCACTCTCTATGAAATGCCAGCCTTTTGCAGACGGGTGCTGCATTATCATCATCATCATCAATTAAGATAAGGACTAGACCCATGCTTTCATTAGTATAAGGAATTTCTAGATGAGGAAATATAATAATAACATTGATGATGACGATCACTCATTTATGTATAAAAGTGGGACAGATAAGTGGCACAGTAGATAGAGCTTAGGGCCTACAGTCTCAAATCCAGTGTCACTAGCTGTGTGACCCTGGACAAGTCACTTAACCTTGTTTTCCTCAGTTTCCTCATCTGTAAAATAAGCTGGAGAAGAAAATGGCAAACCACCCCAGTATCTTTGTTAAGAAAATCCCCAAAAGGGGTCACAAATAGTTGAACATGACTAAAATAATGGAACAACAACAATGACAACAATATCAAAATGCTTTCATGTTTGCTATTTCATTTGATTCTCACCACCCTAAAAAGCAGGTAGATAATTAGTATTTTACACAATAGGAAACTGAGAATCAAAAAGGTTAATTAAGCAACGTGTCCAAGGTCACACAGCTTATTAAAATACTGCCTATTTAAATAGGTTTGTTCAGTTAGTCAGAATATATTGAGTGGGTCCTTTGTGCTTAGTACTGTGCTTAGGCAAGCAGAAGAAACATATGACCTGTTCCCTGCCTTTGAAGCATTTGCTTTTTTGTTGTCAAGGCAAAATGAACATATAAGAAACAGAGAACAATTAAGCCCTAAAAGATGTCAGTGATAATAATTTAAAGTTAAAATTCATCCTCATGGGTTAAAGTAATCAGAAAAGTCTTCATGGAGGGGGTGGTGCTTAAATTGGAAGGATTCATAGGATTAAAGCAGTTGAAAAGAAGCAAGTAGTCAGACAGATGTTTCTAATTACCTAAGTTTCTAATTACCTAAGTCCCAGAAAGTAGAGATGACGATGGTGTACATTGGAACAGATAAGAAGAAAACAAGATATGTATGATATAGTGGGAGACCAGCCTCATTGGAGTTGAGAACATGTGTTGGAGGATAGTGAGTAAAAAGATTGTACAATTATCACTTCTACATCACTACTTTTCCCATTGTGGTTTCATTGTATGGTGGGTCAACATAAAAAATCAAATGGGAATTTGGGGAAGTCACAGACAGCACAGAAAAAGTTCTTTTTCATATGGTATTTTTACTTAATATTGACCTATATATAGCCTATGACCAAATACTTAACCCAAATTTTTTAATAAGGCAGTGTAAACACCCAACAAAAGAAAAAAAGAAAAAAAATTCAAACTTCTGTGCTATGAAGGGAGGGCCAAAAATTTTAACTGAATTTTCCAGATTGCTGGGGTGCTGCACTCTTCACTTCTGCATTGTGGAAGGGATAACTGAGTAATTGTGTGGAACCTGGTTATGGTGGCCCTCAAAAGCCAGGCAGAGGGGCCTAAACTTGTGGTAGGTAGTTGGGAATAATTTTAGGTTCTTGATCTCTTTCTTGGATTCAGACATGAGAAAGAAGATGAATCTTTAACTCATTCTCTCATGGAATGGCTCTAGAGAAAGTGAGGCTGGTGATTTTGTGCGACCCTTCCTCACTTACAGCCAATTCACTTGTATGCTGTGGTATCATATCCCTGATGTTGTGGTCCTCTTAAAGAACAAAGGATGAACAACAAGAGGAAAGAATGCTATGCTTGGGACTAAGGGAATGTGAATTCTAGTGCTAGCTTTGCCATTTCTCAATAGGTTGATCTTGAGCCATTTATCTAAATTAAGAAGCATTTATTTCAAATGCATATTGCGTGCACAGCACCCTGCTCTGTGCTGGGGATATACAAAGGTAAACATGAGATGGTGTCTGTCCTCAGGGACCTTACTTTCTACTTAAGTAACAAATCACTTTAGCCCTCTAAGCTGTAGTTTCTTATTTTGTGAAATGAGGGGTTGAACTAGGTTATTTCTAAGGTTCTTCCAGCTCTAAAATTCTGTGATTATTTGATTTTCATGCAGTATGCATTATGGGTAAGATTACTTTACATGTCAGTGATAGCAACGAGAGATAGATAGATGCCTAGGGAAAGTCATGGGATAAAGTGGGGAGATTCAGTGACTCAATGGGTGTTTGCTGTTATGTCTATTCAGAATCACAGGATATGGTCACTTTTGATGGCAAAGAACTGTTTTGGGAAATACGCAGAGCCGGGTTTTTAAATGTGGATTGTAACAATTGCCTTTAAATTAACTTGAGCCCTGTTGAAATGATCTGCACTTGAATTTTTCCAAAAGTGTCTGTTTTTTGGATGTTTTTTCATGGATAGCTTTTGAGCCAACAAAATGGTGCCCAGCTTCCAATCATATGTGGACAATTCTTTGCTTCATCTTCTGAGTGAATAAAAAGGAGGTAGTGATTCAGTTTGGGACTGGAATGGGGGTGGAGTAGGGGGATACAATCATGCATTGGTGTCTTTATTATGAAATACTATCTCATCCCAGTGGAATTTGAATGAGATAAGTCCTTTGGAAGCCACCTCTAGAAATAAGAGGAAAATGTTTCAGCTCTTGCAGACCATTTAAAATTATTTCTCCTAGTTTATTTTGCTCTTGCCTTCGCAGCATAGAATTGCAGGCTAGAAAATATTCCACTGGTTTCTGCTCCCAGAGCTTTTCAGGATTCTGACTTTAAGGTAAGGAGATATAAACACGGTTCAGTCTGGCTATCCTATTCCACATTACAAATGTAGCTTCAGTAATAGGCTACTCAGGTTATCTTACAAGTGCAAGGAATTTCTTCTGAGAGTAGTCTGTCTGATTGTTTTGGGTACTATTTCCATGACTATTATTTAGCAGCTGAACTCTGGTGACTCATTCACTTTGACTCTGGTAAAGGGAAATTATTTCGATGGAAAATACATTGGGGGCAGGGGGTGGGAAGAATCCTTGAACCGTCTGTTTTCCTCTAGAAAGGGCTGCTCTTTGACAGAATAAGTTCTAGCTATTTCTCTATTAGCAGACTTTCTTGGGATACCTGTGAAAAGACATTCTAAAGTCATGGTTCTTGTATCCGTCAACAGCTTAGACGTAGATTCCAACTCTGACCAGTGATGATAATGATAGACACAACTGGAGAGGAGAAATATCTAGCCCGAGGGAAGACGACCTGGTTTGCAAGGTGGTCCACTTCTTCTTGTGGCATTAGTTTGGGGCTGTATCCTTTCCAGTTATGCTCTGGTGCCTCTGTTTGCGTTAGATCTATTTTAGGCATGTTAAAAGCTAGCAGTACTTGTTCCTTGGCTTTGGGCTGTGTAATGTGAGGGAAAGCCTGGTGTTTAAGTGTGGTGCTAATCTCCTTACACAACTAGGAAATAAATGTACTTGGTGAACTCAGGCCACCAAAAGAAGTCTAGATGTCTGCAGTCTACTTTGCTTATCAGCAGCTCTTAAAGGGAGTGGCAGGAAGGAGATGGCAGATGAAAAACAATTTGTAACCCCTATAATTGCCCAGTAAAACTTTGAGGCTGTCTAAAGGGTTAATCCCAGGAATGTTTTTAAATAATATCCATGCTCTTTGCTGCATGTCTGTCTCTTTGAGCTAGCTTGTTCCTGTTAGCTTCATATTTATGAATGGAGACTATGCAAGCCCCTCAAGGATCTCTCCATGCTTGCAGCAGGAGGCTGGCTGTTGATTTAATGTCTAGGGAAATCTTAGCAGAGCCTGGGTTGTTCAAGGTAGGGTGTGGATGATGGCCGTGTCATAGTGACAGATACTCAGGAGTTGGAGGGGACTTAGTCCTTGCTTAGAGGCTCAGCCACGAAAGCTATTAATAGTAACACACTGAATCATAGATAAAGGAATGTCACAACTGCTCCAGCCCTGCTACTGTTGTGAATCAGAAAACCAACAATAGCAGCCCATCAGCAAAATGACGGAACTTCTCTTCCTAGCCCACCAAAAGCAGGTTATTCTGCAAATATACCAAGGCAAAGATGAGAAAGGGTGATTGATTTGCTTCAAGGAAGGGTGATTTACTTCATTCTTTTCTGCCACCCTGACTCTCGTAGCCCCAACACGTTACAATATTTGCAGTAAATAAAATCTAATAGTGGATGTGCATTCTGGTTCTGAAAGATGGATTGACCATCTGCTATTCTCTTTCTCTGAACAGCACTTGTATCTCATTGCTTCTTCCCATATGGTTGGATATGGATGAAACATAGTGTGAAAGGCAGGTGAATTTGAAAGATGGGTACTGGGATTAGATTTGGGACCCAATATTAAATTCTTTGCTCATTGTAAATATGAGTGATTCCTGCTTCTAAAATCAATAGAATGTAATTTCCTTTGGAGGAAGGAACCATCTCCTTTCTCTTTGTATCCTCAACATTTCTTGTACCTAGGTGGTGCTTAATAAATGTTTTTTTTATTGCTCTGTTAGTGGTCAGGTCATGTATGGGATGTCCTCAGGCATAATGTAGCCCCTCCCCCCCAAAAAAAAGCATTGGACTTAGAGTAAAAAATTCCTGGATTTGAGCCCCACCCTCACCATTTATTAGCTTTGTGACACTTCTCTGGACATCATTTTCTGTATTTGGAAAAGAATACTTACTTTAGCTGTTGCATAAGGTTGTTGCAGGAGTTGATTAAGTTAATTAACAATGAATGTGAAAGCACTTTGTAAAATGAAAAATATTTTGTATATATGTGTATTTTTGTTTATGTGTGTATGTGTATATGTGTGTATACACATGTACACATAAATGGGGGAGTGTGTGACTGTGTGTGTATACACATGTACACAAAAATGGGGGGAGGGTCCTGAGCCTATGATTTCATTTGTGTAGGGAACTCCTGATTAAGAAACCTCTATTACCAAAGCAGATCATTACCAGTTCTCTAATTCATGATTTTAGAAACTTACCTGGGTCATTGAGAGATTAAGTGTGACCAAGTTAAGAACCTCTGATCTGCAACCAGAAGGGACCTCAAAGAGACCATCCAGTCCAATCCTCTTATTTTATGTGAGGGAACTGAGGCATAGGGAGGTTTAAGTGACTTACCCAAGGTCACATTGGGAATAATTTTAATTCAGACCCTCTCTTTATGAGTTCGGTCTAAGAAATTCACTTCCCCAGCTTGCTTATTTGTTGATGTGCCACAAGTGCCAAGCATTAAAAAATTTCTCTAGAAATATGAGATTTGATAAATGAAAGTTTAAAAGTGAGTATAACTCCTTCAGATAGGCACAATCCCTGGCAGAACCAAGAAATTTACATGAGCTCAATGCAGGGTTCTAATGCCCTACTTAAGGCAGAGTAATAGGAGATCCACTCTCCATCCCTTTCTTAAATCTATTATTTAAATTGACTTTGAACTTCTTTTTGGCCCCCAAAAAGAAGGCTTCCAAGTAGCTGGGCTTTTCCAATCTCATCTATGACAAAAAAAAAAAGTTTCTAGGGGTAGGGGTGGAATGGTACTTGGCGTAGCAGATACAAGTAAAATGGAAGAGAAGGGATGCGAGGGGGAAGGGTGGGGGGTGTACTGAACCCCCTCTCCCTTGCTGTGTCCCTTTTCCTCAGTCCAGGTTAGAAATACCTGGCTACAAATACTGAAGAACTAGCTAAAGCCCCAGTCTTTCTCAGTTGCTGCAGGATAAACTGTAGGTGATTGAGTTTGTTTCTAAACTCATCGTCATTTTAAAACAGCCTAAGGTTCATAGCTTCCCTGGAAATGCTCGTGGCTCGGCTTCCCTGGAGTTCCCGGGGTTCAGCTACCCAGGGCAGTCATTTATGTATCCGTCACTAGGAGGCATCCTCGCCAGCAGTGCGGGGAAGCTCTGCCTCAGCAGGAGGGATGTAAGGTGGTGAGTCCGCCACCAAAGATTAGGGACGGTGCAATCTCGCATTTGTTCCGGGAGCAGCAGCAGCTGTAGCTGGTGTTTCAGCGCAGGGGGCAGAGTCCACCAGCGGGAGCGAGAGGACGGGAGCTGCCATCCTTACTAGGAGGGTGAATGCAGAGGGAGAGACAGAAACACCCACTGGCAAGCCGGCGAGGGGACGGTGCGGAGCATCTCCCCTCCACTGGCTCCATCCACACCCCCCGCCCAGTGGGAAAGGGTCTGGAGAGCTCAGCTGAGCTTGCTGACTGTGGTTGCCCTGGGGGGAGGGCTTCCCTCCGCATCTAACCTTGTGGATCTCCAGCCTCTCTCCTGCCCTGCCTGGCTGCAGGGCGCAGTTCACCTTTGTGGGTGTATTCTTGCTCCCCTTCCGCGCAGCAGCTTTTAAAAGGATTTGGTTGCCATGGTGAAGGAGAAAGGTAATTATAAATATTGATCAATGTGCATGGCTGGAGAAGTTGAAATGACACAGCAGGGTTAGACCATCTCATGGGAAATGATCAATCGGACCCTGGGCAGGCATTTTTGATGAGAGGCTGAGCAGTTTTCCTGTTGAGAAGTCGTGATTGCCATTTACTACAGGCTACTTCGTGAAGTGCCTTTAATTTAGCAATGCGGTGTGAAGCCCAACCCAGCTCAGGGGTGTGAGTCGTCAGACAGTTATCCCACTTTGCATGTTCTCTTCTTCTGTGTGTGATATGTGGTTTGCTTCTCCCCCTCCCCCATCAGCTGAGTTAATTAAGAATTTAAATGAAAGAGTAATAGTTTCCCAGACAGGTTTGTGACTTGATGGCACTTGTCCTGTCTCATTCATGCAGGGGGAAAAACCTGAGTGATTTTAAAGGTATCTGCTGTGTCTGGTACCATTACGGCATTATTCTTAATGACAAATCATTCTTTAAAGAAGTACTTGTACTTCAAATCTAATAAAATTATGCCATGAGAGTAGTGGGGTGGGGAAATGGGGGGGGGGGAGTGTCAGTGGCTAGAGGATCAGCACAGGGGCATCCTTCCTCTGTGCCATGAATGTGTTCCTGAAAAGTTGAATGGAAATCAAATTCGGAAAATTTTCAATCATAATTTAAATAGTGAAATGTCTTGCTTTTTTAGACAAGTGATTGCTCCCTGTTTTCTTTTAGCTAGGATGGTGTAGTGAAAAGACTGGCCTATGAGTTTAAGAAACTGTGACTTTAGTCCTGTCTCTTCCATTTACCAGCTCTAGATTTCTCCTTTCCTGTTATAAAAAAAAAAAAAGGAGGTTGGACTAGATGTCTTCCAGATCCAATTTTTTATATCTCATGGTGGACCACACCTGTACTTAAGAAATGAGGGTGCCTGCTGGTTCTTCAACAATTTGGACCATTTCGGTGACTTAAGTACGGTATATTTTCACTTAGAGCCCCCAGGGGACTTACAAATGAGAATACTGAACTGGAATTGATCCTTGTTTGCTGGAAGCAGTTAGGTTTTATTATTTTAATAGATGGATTCAGTAATAGGATCATGAAAGCTAACAGCCATGCAAGGGCAAGACAGTGTGGGAGAGAGGGGAAGGAGAAAGTGTCTAGTTCTGTATATCAGTTGTGCTTCTAATCACATTCTTTAGCTAATGTGGGTTTTGCCTTGAAAGCTTTTCCAAAGAATAAATGCAAATTGTGAATTTAATCAACTGAATAGCTTCTGTTTAATATGTGAGCTTTTTGCCTGTAATAAAATTAAAACTGGTTTCCTCTTTAGTGTCTCCAAGAGACCCTGCCAAGGAGTTGAAGGAAAGAAGGGTTTGATTGGCATTTGTCAGAGTTCCTCTCTTGGCTTTCACGCTCAGCACTCTCTTTGAAGCAACCTATCACTTTTTTCTATAAGTTGATAGTTGATGTGACTTTGTTTCCTTGAGATGAATGAGTTAGATTGCATCTGTAGGGGATGATATAAGTCTACCTCTATTTTGCTATAATAGGGCCCATGGTAATTAAAAGATTGTATGTATATATGACTAGTCTGATAGACCCCTAAAGACAGCAGATTTTCAAACCTTCTGCATATACCTCAGTTTACCTCACCAAACACTTAGTATGCATATGAAAAGCAAGCTATCTAGTTAGAGCACTTTGGTTTCCCAAGCAATGAACTAAAATCAAAATCTAGGTACCAAGAGTCCCTCTATCCTCAGCTGAAGATTGAGGTTCATTTTTAAAAAAATTTTTTAATCTTAATTTATTCTGATTATTTTGAGCAAAAGTTAACAAGTATAACAATGTCACCAGTACATATATTGTTTTTGTTACCTTCTTGTTTTCCAATTATTTCTATTTTAATCAGTAGCATAAGGATCTCAGGGGTAGAAGAGACCTTGTAAATCATTTGTTGCAACCTGCATCCTAACCGAAATATCATAGACTTGGAAGATCATAGATTTAGAGCTGGAAGGTACCTTAAGGACCATATAGTCTAACCCAGGGGTGGGGACCCTGTGGCCTCGAGGTCACACATGGCTCTCTAGGTCCTCAAGTGCAGCCACTTGACAGAGTCCAAGTTTTAAAGAATAAATCCTTTTATTAAGGGGCTTTGTTTTGTGAAGTTTGGATTCAGGCAAAGGGCTGCACTTGAGGACTACATGTGACCTCAAGGCCACAGGTTCCCCACCCCTAGTCTAACCCCTTCACTTTATAGATAAGGAAACTGAGGCTCAGGGAGATTAAGTGATTTTCCCATGGTTACATAGGCAGTAATTATCAGGAGCCATTTGAACCATTTCCTCTTCCTTTGAAGCTAGCGTTCTTCTGTCATGACGCCTCCCCTATAGTAACTGATTTTTTTTTTGGTAGCACTTAAGGTACTTTGGTTTTATAATTACATTTGGTAATTCATAAAACATTCTTGGAGGTAGAAGCTACAAATATTATTATCCTGGTGTTTGTAGATGAGAAAATCCAAACTCAGTTAGGTGAAATGACTTGCTTAAGGTCTCCTAGCTATGAAGCAGGATATAGACCTATGTCTGCCTGAGTGCAAGACCAGTCCTTTGATGTATTTGCTTTGCCCTGCTACTTCTAAATCATCCCTGATGCGTGATTGCAGGGTGGGGGGTTGTAGGTGGGGTCTCACAATTTCCTGAACCAGCCCATTCCCAATTTAGACAGCTCAAAAGTTGGGAAACCTTTTTTTTATATATCTACCTTCTACAACACCTACCCATTGTTCCAATCCTCTAGAGCCAAACAGAACAAGTCTATTATATAACAGCCTCTCAAATACTGAGAGACATCCACTGTGTATTCCTTAAATCATCTTTTCTACAGACTAAACATCCCCTGTTCCATAAATGGATAATCATATGGCATTGTTTCCAGTCTTCCTCACCACCCTGGTTAGCCTCTCTTGGCTGTGCTCCAGATCATTGGTGCCCTTCCTAAAATGTGGCACCAGAACTGAACATAGATCTTTTGATGTGATCTGACCAAGGAAGAACACAAAGGCAGGTGATGTCTTTGCAAGCTAACACAAGAGCCATACTATGAAAGAAAGGCATTCTGCCACTGGCAAGACAGTTTATAGAAGTAGTCCAGCTCAGCCCCCTCCCTCCTGGGGACCACATGAATCACCCCTTTGACAGGCTTCAGTTGTGCCAGTCTAATGCCCAGGGAGACAATATGTATGTGCTGACCCAAACAGAGACCCTTTTAAAATAGAGGCAGGGGACTGGTGCTCCATATTTGTCGCGCTAACCAGTTAGTAATGGTTTTCTGAAAATTTATCTGCCTCATTATTTCTCTACTGGAAGTCTCTAAGTGTCTGCTTGGTGTCAGTATGTGCTGGAAATAAAACATGCTTCTAGACTGCTGCTCTCCTCGTGTGGTGCTTGCTCACATAGTTTGACTGACATTGTGTTTTGTTCTCCTGAGCAGGCACCTACTCACTTCTGATCTCAGACACTTATTGATCTAGTTGGCTTGATGACATTGTTATTACTCTGAGACCTTCAAGGATACCTTGCCCTTGCAATATCCTATAACAGAAGAGCACAAAAGGCTTATGGGCTCCTGAGTCATTATCTCTTTTGCAAGATTCCTGGCTGCCATCCTTAATCTAATCCAAGATGTATTCATTAATTGCCTACTATGTGCAAGATATAGTATTAGTTCCTTGGAGATATCTCACTGTACAATATAAATAGTATATAGTCTACATACCCCATAACTATCAGATTGCTTTGTTTACAGCTTGAATTTTCAAATTTATACCGCTTTTGCTGTTATCCAGAGAAAAATCAAGGTTTATCAAACTTTCAGTGGGATCATGTAAATGTTTGGAGTCTGGAGAGTATAGATGTGTTATGATGAGACTATTTCGTATAGGATGAAACTTGTTGATTAGGCAAAAATATTTTGAGTTGTTTGCTTAAAAAAAAAAATCCTGAAAGTGTTGGGCCAATAATCTTTCTGTGTGTAGCAGTAAGAACCCTAGCATACCTAAGATGGCTGCTAGCACAGGTTCTTAGATCTGCTTGTCTAAAGGAAAGCAACTCAAAATGTGTTAACAATCTTACTTTAATCAATCAAACATATATCATTTACCTAGTTCAGGAGAAAAAGTCAGCACCCTGAACTTCAGAGAATACAAACAGAAGTTACAACAGAAAATATCACAGTTAAGCAGACAGGGCTTCCCACTGTCTGACCATTACATTCATACCTAGTTAGTTACCAGAGAGGGAAGCACCAACATTTGGGTTTTCAAAGCCAGGGGGCCCAATGGCTCCCCAGAGTCTCATCTGGCCAAATCACACAACTCTTCCCAAAGTGAGTCCCAAAGCAAAACCTGTCCTTAGGGAGTGTGTGTGTGTGTGTGTGTGTGTGTGTGTGTGTGTGTGTGTATATATATATATGTGTGTATATATATATGTGTATATATAGCCTTCTCTTGGGTCAGAGAATGTAACAACCCTCTTGACCCATTGCCCAATCACAAAGTAACAAAGTGTGGGCATTCCTGAAAAACAGGTTTCCCTCACAAGATCCATGTAACCACATTCAGTCTGTTAGGGGGCAGAGTATATTTTCAAATCAGGGACGGCTCTCAGATTCACTTAAGCCTATCAAGGGGCCAGAGGACAGGGAAGATCTTCAGATTCCCATTACATTGTGCTAAAGAGGATCTTTAAAGCTTTGTCCAGTCCATACTTCAACCTCATTGGAAGCAATATAGCCATCAGTGGTTTTCTCTAAAGACCATCCAATTTGTGAGCCAAGTTGGATGGCTAATTTTGGAATAATTTCTCTTGGTTTCTTGGTTGACAATATTTATTAAATTTAATGGTCTCCTACTGTAGGTAAGGGCCTATGTAATATGAAGAATCCTCAAAGAAAACCAACTTAATAATAAATATTTATCTGTTTTTTCTTGAAACCTATAAGGTCTTAATGGAAGTCAATGCCTTGAAAAATAAAGCTATAAAGACCCAAAGGAGCTCTTAACCTGGTGTCTGTGAGCTTGATTTTTCTAAAAAAAATTTTTTTTATAATTATATTTTAATATAATGGTTTTCTTCTATAATCATATGTATTTTATTGCATGCATTTAAAAGCATTGTTCTAAGAAGGGTCTGTAGACTTTACCAGACTGTCAAAGGGGGTCCATGAAACAAAACAGGTTAAGAAACTCGGCTTTTATAAAAGGGTTTTCTCTTCTTTCCTAGGAAACCTATTTAATGTTCTTGAATTCTAGTATCCTATTATAAAATTAAAGAGGTTTCACTGAGCAAAGCAAATGTACCCACAGGACATATCTCCTTTGTCATTTTCCTGTGTGATTTTTGCAACCCTCATATAGGTACTTTCAGAAACAGAAATAATTGGACATGGACAGTCCTGATTATTCTTCCAGGGTAGAATTCCATGGTTTTTCATAGACTTTTGGAATTTTGGAGTTAGATATAGGCCTTGTGTTATGCTAGTGTTGTTATTCTACCTTAAGGAAAGGAATAAGGAAAGTTCAGTATCAGAAGTATGCCTTGAGATTTTGGGAGGTTGACTTAGTTTGACCAAACTGTTAAGTATACACAGATAGAAGATGATTCCTCCAATGTTAATCAATAAGAATTTATTAAGCACCTACTATGTTTTAGGCTTTGTGCCAAGCCCTGGGGATCCAAAGAAGGTCAAAACAGTCTCTGCTCCTTGAGAGCAGAGAAAATAAATAAAGGCTTATTATTTACTTGGTCTCCTTTGAGGATTCTTCACATTACATAGCTCCTCAGTTTTAGTAGAGGGAACACATTACTCACAGCCTAAAGGAGAGGAGAGACAACACAGAAAAACAGCCATGTATGAATGAGATATCTACAGGATAAATTAAGGATAATCAATAGAAGGAAGTCATTAGTATTAAGTGGGATCAGGAAATACTTCTTATAGAACATAGGACTAGCTTGGACTTAAAGAAAGCCAGGAGGTGGTGATGAAGAGGAAGAATATTCCAGGCATGAAAATGCCCACATCGCTCAGATGTTCTTTATAACATATTCCCATGACTACCCCTTAAGGTTGGGAATTCATTAGAGAGGGAAGTATTTAACAGTGACATTTACAAAAAGTCTGTCTGACACTCACTGTATGGGAAAGTCACAATCTTTTGGAACTTTAGTTTCCCCCTCTGTAAAATGGAGTAATAATATTTGTACTCCATACTCTCAAGGTATATCATTATATATGTGTGCATATATATATATGTATGACATATAATTAACTAGTTATCATTAGTAGAGTAAGTGGTAATTGTATCTAATGCTTAAATGCTATAGTAAAAACCCATTTCTGTTCTATTCTTATTGATGATAAGGGAACAGAACCTGATGACCAGCATATAACAAAGATTTTCTATTTAGCTTATATCTATTGACCATCCACTCTGTGCCAGACTCTCCACTAGGTGAGATAGAGACAAAAAGGACATCTTTTTTTTAAATTTCCCCAATTACTTGTTAAGCACCTTTTAACATTTTTTAAAAATTTTGAGTTCTAAATTCTATCCTTCCCTTCCTTCTTCCCATCACCCCTCCCTGTGATGATAAGCAACCCAATATAGATTATACAAGTGCAATCATGTAAAACACTTCTACATTAGTCACCAAAAGGACATCTTAAAGCATCCTTCAAGCAATCGTCTTGTGGAGACTGGAAACTCACCACCCTGTTTCTATCTGGGGACAGAGCAAATCATCAAGTTTTTCTTTAAGTCAAGTCAAATCAAACTCAGGCCTCCCTGTAACTTCTATCCTTTGGTACTAGTCATGCCCTCCGGGGCTGAGCAGAACAAAGATAATCCCTCTTCCACATGATCACCCTTCACATATTTACATTGTGCTATCACTCCTTCCCTGTCTTCTCTTCTTCAGGCTAAATGTGTTCCATTTCTTCAGCAGATTCTCACATGACATGGGTTAGAGTTCTTTTGCCTTCCTGGTTGCTGTCTCTAGACATACTCTAGCCTTTGCTAAAATGTGACCCCCCTTTCACTCCTCTCCCTCCAGGACTTAACACAGTACAGTTTTCCCTTCACCCTAAACCAGCCAATGACATTACAAATACATTCTAACAAAGCCCCACTCTAAAATCAGGCTTCTCACTATCATATCCTCCAGACAGTTTCCAGAGATCAGCCCAGCCAACCTTAGTCTCCGGTAGGATGGTGTTCTTGTATTCTTAAATGTCACTGAGAGAGATGTCGAGCACTTTACAAAAATAGTTTACTGATGTGTCCCATGCCCAATAGCTACAATAAGTTCCTTTGCCCATATAACTTTTGGAACACAAAAGAAAAGAGAATTTTAATTTTAAAAGTTTATGCTAATTTCCAAAAGTTTTTTGCCCCACTGATTTTCCTCCTCAGGGGCAATTAGTGATGCAGTGGATAGAACTCTGAGCCTGGGGATGGGAAGACCTGGGTCCACTTACTGACTCTGTGATGCTAAAGGATCACTTCACCATTGATTCCTCTACTCTAAAAGGGGATAGTATTTAGCACCTACCTCCCAAGGTTGTTGTGAAGATCAAATTAAATATTTCTAAAGTTCTTCACACACTGCATGGCACATAGTGAGTGCCATCAAAATATTATTCCCTTCTCCTTCCTCTTCCCCCTCCTTCCCTCTCCCAGCCCCTTGGACAAAGGAGTGAAAGAGATTTGTCTCCTGAACTCCCAGACTCTAGCTTTGATCAATAACCTTTCATATGTTTACTTGAGCTCAGTACAATTTCCATTGTTCTATTCCTCAGTGGAGATGAATTGTACCTTTTCCACATGTTGACAATAGATTTTTTTTTGTGGTTACTCTGCATTTTTGTTGCTGTTTGAAAAATAATAAAATTCCCCCAAGAATTTTCATCTCTAGCTATATGTGGACCTAGAGTTTAGATGACTCCTGAGGTGGAAAAACTCAGCAAAAATCCCTTTCAAGTAGAGGATTTTGACCTTTTTGTGCCGTGGACAGCTTTGACCATCTGTTAAACCATATGGATTCCTCAGAATAATGTTTTTAAATGTATAAAATAAATGTTTTCAGATAATGTTTTTAAATGTATCAGATAAAATCAAATCCAATTCTAAAAGAAACCAATTACATTGATATAGTTATCAAAATAGTTGTAAACAAATTAACAAGCCCTAGGTTAAGAACCCCCACTTCTCATCTTGTTTCTAAACTTCTGTTCTTGTCCTGTGGCTAATTGAACATCCCCTCTTCCCTTCTTCTCCAAACACAACATACATACATCATACATACATACATACATACATACACACATATATAGACATTTCAGTTCTGCATTCACAAAACTCATGGGTCCTTTTGATGACTTGATATCTCAAGTCTGTTAGCAATAAGCAGTCCTGCCACCCATATGATTGTCTCCATAGCCCATTTATAGATAGAGATATGTATAAAGATGGATTTTTTTTAAAGCTTTAATAGTTGAATTTAGGTTTGCCCAGGGGTATCTCTTTCAATTACAACATTGTAGCTATAGTATATCTTTCAATTACAACATTGTAGCTACATAAATAACTTCTGATACATTATTTCCACTAAGCCAGTTTTCATGGAATTAATTAACAGCATTAGGCAGGGTATACCTATATTTTGGATGTGGTCTGAACAGGGCAGAACATAGCATGGCTATTGCCTGCTTTAATTGAGTATGATATATTTGACACTGTGTCTCCATTAATGCTTTCTAAGATTCTATTTGGGTCTGCCACATCACATTCCTGACTCCTATTGAATTTGCAGTCCAATAAAAACTCTGCTCATTTTCATGTAAACTGCTTTCTAGTCACATTCCTTGCATTCTGCATTTATATGTTTGATTTTTAATCCCAGGCACTGTTTAATTTTGTAACTATTTAATTCCATCTTGTTAGCTTCAGCCCTTCCTTTCAGTCTGTCAAGATATTTTTGGATTTCATTTTTTTTTTTGGTGCAATAGCATATTAGCCATCCTTCCCACTTTTGAATTATGCATAGATTTTTATTAATATGGCATCTCTGACTTTGTTCAAATGATGATTTTTTTTAAATGCTGAAATCATCATGTCCAACGAAAGAGCCCCGTGGCATTCCTCTGGGGTGATAATGTTTATTTCTTTTTGATCTGGTCAGTAGATCTGTGGGTTCCAAACTTACCTAACTATTCTCTTTGTCAGTCCACATTTCTCCATTTTATCCACAAGAAAATATTGAGAGACTTTGTCAAATGCCTTACTAAAGTGCAGATATACTATCTCCACAGCATTTCTCTTTTCTACCAGTTGAGTAACCCTATGAAAAAAAGGAAATAGGCTAACTTGTCATAATTCATTCTTAACAGATGCATTGAAGACTTATAATGCTCATCACTGCCCTTTTAAAGTCACTTAACCTCTCTTTGCCTCAGTTTCTTCATCTGTAAAATGGGGATAATAATAGAACCCACTTCCCAGGGCTGTTGTAAAGATCAAATGAGATAGTATTCATAAAAGCACTTTGTAAACTTTAAAGTGCTAACTAAATGCTTATTAATACGAGTACTCACAAAACATCCTTTTAACTATCAAACATCCCTTTAATGATCCATCCAGAATGTCATAAGAAATCAGTGTCAGATTCACTGACTTAAGTAGTAGGCCTTTAGGATTCAGAGCTAGAAGAAATTTGAGAGGTTATCTAATCCAATTTCCTTATTTTTTGTATGAGGAAACTTGAGATCCCAAGAGTTTAAATGACTTAAGCAGCAGAGCCCGGATGTGAACCCATATCTTCAGTTTCCAGATGCAATGTTTTGGAAAATATCCATTCTCTTACTCTCATTAAAAATCAGGACAATATTTGCCTATCTTTGGTTCCATCCTCATTCTTCAAGATTCTTCAAAGATTGCCAGTTATCTTAGAGTATAATTTATATGCATTGAGGCCAGCTAGGTGCTCTCCTTCTAGGTTTTATTTTGTTTTTAAGTTTCATTTCACTATTTTTTTCAATTTCTTATTATTTTTGTTCACTCAATTTTGAGAATATTCATTCTTCATGATAAAGAAAAGAGAAGCAAGATGAGATTTAAGTAGTATTGCCTTTTTTAGGCATTTGTCATCACTTTTTGTTCCATATAAAGCAGAGGTCCTAGTATTCTTCTTATCCTCAACTTACCTAAAAATCAGTCCCTACATCTCCTTTTCACTTAACCATATTCTGCATTTTTTTGGAGGCAATCAGGGTTAAATGACTTGCTCAAGGTCACACAGTACATTTTGCATTTTATCACAGCTATTTGTTCCTAAGATTTACCTGCCACCAGGTCATCAGCTTCTTCAGGCAGAGCCTGTATACTCTGACTTTGCATCAGCACTTCTTCACATGGTACCTTACAAAGCAGGTGCTCATATGTCTCCACAGAAATTGGAAAACATAAATAGTTCCCTACTTTTTAAAATGTTTTATTTTTTCCCAATTACATGTAATAATTTTTAACATTTGTTTTTTTTTTATTTCAAATTCCAAATTCTCTCCTTCCCTTTTCTCCTCCCCACCCCATTGTGAAGGCAAGCAATTTGGCATAGGTTATATATATGCAATCATGCAAGTAATTTCCACATTAGTCATGTTATGAAAGAAAATGCAGACCTAAATAAATAAGTAAAACCCAAGAAAAATAAAGTAAAAAAAAAAAGCACGCTTTGATCTACATTCAGACTACATAGTAGTTCTTGATAAATACCTGTATATAATTTTTAAGATTAGTTGTTTGTGAGGTGACCAGATGGTGCGATGGGACTTGGAATAGGACCTGGAGTCCCGAGTTTGACCCCATCTCAAACACTTACCAGTTGGGTGACCCTAGGTAAAACACTTGGCCACTCTCAGTTTCATCATCTGTAAAATGGGAATAATCATAGCACCCACCTTAAAGAATTGCTGGGAGGATCAAATGAGATGCCGTTTTGCTTTGGAGCCCTTAAAACTCTATATAGGTGCCAGCTATTATTGTAACAAAAAATAAATTAGGGGGGAAAAGTTATTTGTGAAGTCCCTACCCCTTGCTTCTTGTAATCAAAACTCATTGCTATCCGTATCTAACAAGCCCTACTCTCTGTCCATGTATTGGGAAAACCTTCAATTCCTAAGCTTTAGAATGTGAAGACTATTAAATCACCTTTTAAGCCCTTACAGTTTCAGGTTTAATAACATCCTTCCCTAGGTGACCTTTGCTATTTGATTCTAAACTCTCTTAAGTTCACAGTGTCCATTTCAGTCAACTAACACTGATTAAACTCCTGTTACATACTAGCCACTGTGCTAAGTACTAGGGATACAACGACTGTCCCAGCTCTCTGGGGGCTTTCCTGATCCTCCTTCCTTTAAATCTGAGAGCTCTAAACTTGATTTTGCATCTTTCTTTCTTTCTTTGTAAAAGGGGATTCAGATAACTTTCGACATTCTAAACAGGAGGTGTGGATAGGAGACATTGGGGGTGATAGATGATTTAAAAGTCATCCTTACAGAGATGATCATTAAAGATATGGGAGTTGATGATGTCACCAAAGAAGATAGAAAGAGATAGTAAAGAGATAGAAAACGTCCTTAAACAAAATCTTGGGGGAAGCTCACATTTAGAGGGGGAAGGAAGAAAATGATCTCATGAAAGGAATGGAAAAGGAGAACCAAGAGAGAACTGTGCCATTAAAATCTAGGGAAGAGATAATGTCCAGAAGGAGGGGCTTTGTCCACAGTGTCAAAAATTGCTGAATGGTTCAGTAAAGTAAGGTCTGAGGAAAGGTCACTAGATTTAATAATTAAAACATTGATGAGTGTCTTGGAGAGAGCCCCCTGTCTTTTGAGTGGTACAATTAGACGCCAGATCACGAGGGCCTAAGAAGTGAATGGAAGAAGAAGAAACAATGAATATAGGCTTCATTATTTAGGAATTTGACTGAATAAGAGAAGACCTAGTTGACTAACTTGGCAGAGTCAATTGAAGAAGCAATAAGAAGGGAGGGATCAAGAGCATATTTTGGGGAGAGGGGTGGTTGATGTTGGCAAAGACAAAGTCCATCTTTTCCCCAGAGACAAGAGGATAGAATTGAGGATGATAAAGAAATGAAGGCAAAGGTCACTGTCTCATAGCTTTGTCCAACCCTGACTGCCTCCAGAACTGATGTGATTGTCTCAGTCAGGTGAACACCGAGGAATATGGCATCATGAATTTCCTTGTAGAAACTTTAAACAAAACAAAAAATAAACCCTGCCCTTTTCTGAAGACCTGTTGAAAAATTGTTCAATCCTTGTAGAAAGATCATTTCACTGGGAGTCAGAAGACTGAAGGCCCAGAACTCCTTTGCTTACCAGCTCAGGGACCATGGTCTAGTCACTTAGCTTCTTAACCTCCACATTCCTGTTTTCTTATCTGTTAAGAGGAAGATAATAATATTGACCTGTATCTACCTATATAATCATAGGTAGATAATAATACCTATCTAATATATCTACCTATATAGTAATAGGTAGATAATAATATCTACCTATCAGCTATCAGGGTTCATCACTGGGGTAGATCTAGAGAAGTTCTCTAGTTTAGTTCCTCCGTTTTACAGATGAGGAGACCGAGGCCTAGAGAGGTGAGTCTAGTGACTTGTCCAAAGTCACCTTGTCTGTGAGTGGTAAGGCAAGAATGTGAATCCAATTTCTCTGATTTCAAAACCAGCAATATTCCCACTGTATCACTCTAGGCTGCTGGGAAGAAAGTACTTAACCAATGGCACTGTGTTTTTGTGACTTGTTATTCCTGTGAGAGAAAAATATCCAATCCATTTTAAAGCAAATTATCCTTTTGTGTCTCCTGATTTAATTGTTGTTCTTGTGAAATTATGATTAGCCATCTCCCTGGATTAGGCCTTGGAGGGTGTTTTCACCGTGGTATTGTTCTAAGCTAGAGGAATTTGCAGAGGGTTAAAAGAACAGTGTGTAAACAGCATAGGATTCTTTTCCATTGTTGTTGTTCAGTATGATTTCAGCACACAAGACTAGAAAGGAGCCCAGCTTCCGATTTCATTGTGTGGTGACTCATACAGAGAGGTATGTTTATCCTAGATTGGCAGGAGCTGTGCATTCAAGGGCAGACAATGGAGATGGTGGGGAGGCTGGTTATTTATTAATGCATGGCCTCTTCTCTCAGAAACAGTCTACTTGTATACTTGTGTTCAGAATGGCTTTTACCAGCAGTGTAATGGACTGGTGTAACAGCTGCACAGCACTGAAAGCAACTTTCTGGCTGCCATTTTACCTGATTTTTAATAGCCAGACCTAACTGTGGAAACTGACCTTTCTCCTCATCCAGGAGAGTTATGTGCTAAAGTGGATAGATAGAGCACTGGTCTTGGAGTCAGGGAGATCTCTGTTTAAAACCTGGCCCAGATACTTGCTAGCTGTATAGCCCTGGGCAAATCATTTAACTTCTCAGCCTCAGTTTCCCCATTTGTAAAAGGGGAATAATAAAGGCACCTACCTTATAGGGTTGTTGTAAGACTAAAATGAGATAATATAATTGTGGGGGTTTATAATCTTTAAAGCACTATATAAATGTTTACTATTTTATTTGTATGTAATACATTATAGGCCTAGTGAGGATTATTGTGCAAATGATTTCTCACTTCTTTTTTCAAACCTTACCTTGCCAATTGTTTGTCATCCTATATGGGTGCAAACTGGAAGGGAGTCTGTTAAAAGCAATGTAAAAAATTTGAGCCTCTCTTTAAAAACAGAAGAAGAACTCAGTGAGTATTTGTAGGGCCAATTAATGGTGTTTTTCAAATGTCTTTGAGCATTTAAGGATGAACAGGTACACATAATAGCAAACTCATTAAGTTGGGACTCATAAGACTTGGATTCAGGTCCTATTTCTACCTTATGCTAGTTATATGGCCTTAGAAAAGGCCATTTCTTTTCTCTGGGGCTCAGTTTTCTCCTCTCTCAAAAGAGGTGATTGCACTTCTTTTGTTAAAGCTCCTTCTAACTCTGACTGACTTTACTTTTGGTAAATTCACTGAAGTTCTTGGATACTCAATTTTCTTTTTTTTTTTCATCTCTAAAATGGGAATAATAACTCATCCTTCCTATTTCAGAGTTATCATGGAATTTCAGAGTTGGAAGGGACCTCGGAGGTTTCCCCACTCAGTAACACAATAAGATTCAAATAAGACCATGTCACCAGTAAGAGGTTATGTGGGAATGTAAGCTATTATTATCAAGAAGACCAAGGTGTTAACAGATAAACTAGGTAGTGCAGATGACAGAGCTCTAGGCCTGGAGTTAGGAAGCCTTGAATTCAAATCCAGCCTCAGATACTTATTACCTGTGTAACCCTGGGCAAGTCATTTAACCCTGTTTGCTTTAGTTCCTTATCTATAAAATGATCCGGAGAAGGAAATGATAAACCACTCCTATATCTTTGCCAAGAAAACCCCATATGGGGTCCCAAAGAGTCAGATATGACTGAACGACAAGGTGCTACAAGCTCATGAAAGACATGAGTATTATCTTTTTGTTTACATAGTCTTTCCAGCCCCAAACTTTTTCTTTCTGTACTGTTTATGTACCTCAGGAAGATAATGTGAGAACCTGAAGTCCTTGAATAAAGCTGCCTGCCACTTATATATTCAGGATTCATTCAGCAAACATTTCCCCAGCACCTACTATGTGCCAGGCACTGAGGGCCTTGCCTTGAAAAAATAAAATAAAACTCCCTATTCAGGGTTTGAGAAAAAAGAATGATGTCCCCATCATCAACAACCATCTAATCCTCTAACTGTCCCTTATTCGGGTCAGGAAGAGGACGAATGAAGAAAGAGAACGTGTTCCATGTCTCCATGATCAGATGAAGTAAAGTAGGAGTAACAACAAAAACTGCTCCCCCAAAGTGATGGCATTCGAGTGTACTCCTCAGCACCCAAATGTGTGTCGGGAACAGCTTAACTTACACATTGGCATCTGCTGCTGTCTTTGCACAGGCAAGGAGAGCCTGTGCCCCTCCTTGTAAGAGGCACTTAATGCAGTGTTTGAGTTAATTTGAATTCAAATTCCTGCTGGGAGAAGAAAGGAATGGAACTGCTTTGGAATGAAGGAAACCTAAGCCAGTCCCTAAAAGGATACAGCCCCACCTCATCCATAGCTACTACTATGTCAACAATCCAGTTTTAAGACTTGTCAGTTCTGTGTTTCTGATTACTGAGTCACATGTGAATGCTAGTGGGGATCATACCTGGAAAAAGCAGTACAACAAAATGATGAATTTGCTTTTAATAATATCATGCAGAGTATAGGGTGCCCATTATGGCATTTGGTACCTCTACCCTGACCAAGGGTATGATTTGAAGCAAGAACTAGTCTTGATGATACAGTAGAGAAATCCCCATTCTCCACCACAGCTGGATTTCCACACTCTCTGCTCCCATCCTAGGTGGGGCTTCCCAGAAGTACTCTTGCTTGATAGCTTGAGTCCCTAAACTTAAGTTTAAGTATTTAAGCCTTCCTAAGTAAATCCTCAAAGGTGCCCAACCCTATGAGCTCAGGAGAATAATTCTTCAGCCCTTTGAAGATTGGGTGATTTGAGTGAATCATCATCATCATCATCATCAACAAGCATTAATAAAATGAGGAAAAAAAGAAAGGCAAAAACTTGGTCTCCACCCTCGAGGACATCACCCAGAGGGACACAACATGCAAACAACTTGGCACACACAAAATATCACGATGACAATCTTATTGGAACCATCTAACTGTTTATTTAACTGGGTCTGGCTTTGAGGTCAGAGAGCTTTCTTCACTTCCAAATCCTCATTTTATTGCCTTGGATCTCTTTTCCCTTCTCATTCCTCTATTCTAAATGCCAAGTGGGTCTGATATGCTGATTGCCATTGGCTAGAGAGGAATAGTAGAATCTTGCAGAATATCTGCAAGTGTGATAACTGTTAGTAAGTGTTGTCAAGAATATTCAGAAATGTCAGAAATACATACATATGTGTGTGTGTACATATGAGTGTGTATATACAGATGTGTGTGATGATTCTTGGAGAATTTGCTGTGGTTTGGAGGACCAAGCCCTACACTTGTTACAGCTACCCTGTGACCCTGAGATAAGTATTTCCTTATCTGGAAAATGGGGACGCTAAAATTTGCTGGCTCCTTCATGGAGTGTGTCAAAGGTTTCTCAGAGGAAGAATGGGATGTTTTCCCACTTCTTTCAGTGTGCTATAGGCACTATATGCCTGGTGGTGTGAACAATGACCAGACCACTATGAAAATTTGGAGGGAAATATATAAAACTGATGTAAGCAGTGAATGAGAAAACAAGAAAGACCCAATAGAAGCCAGGAGTAAGAATTAGCATACTTGTCCACCTGGACCATCCTCTCACAAGTATGCATCAAGCAAAGGAAGAGATTTAATCAACCCTTCCTCATGGCATGACAATTTACAACCTTATCAAGGATTCCCACATTCTCCCAGCAGGGTAATTAGTGTTCCATCTGGTGGTTCTTAAACATATCCCCAGAGGGATTATAGATATAGAGTTAGTTGGGACCTTAGAGGTCATCTAAATCTAACTCACTTGGAGGTCATCTAGTCTAAGCCCCCTCATTTATAGATGAGTAAACTGAGGCCCAGAGAAGTAAGGTAACTTGCCTAAGGTCATACAAGAGAAGAAACTATTAAATTTCAATTAGAACCTTACTTCAGGCTCCTCACCATACCATGGTTACATTACAATAAAAATTTTTAAACACCTATTCTTTCACCAAAAATGTTATTTCTTCAACAATATAATTATAGTTTACTTTAGGCAACACAATATCATAGAACCATAGAGCTACATAGGACCTCAGAGATCATCTTTTACAACCCTCAAATTTTAAAGGTGAGAAAATCAAGAAACAGAGTCACATTTAAAGAGGGTTCTCTGGGTTATATCTGAATTACTATGTGGAAAATAATACACAGACATAGCACAAATTCTTCCTACCTTGACCACCACCTTAGGAGTCACCTCGCCAGCAAAGCACACAACAATGACTGAGATAAAACAGGACTTCATGGTATGCCCAGATAGCTGGAGTTGTTCCCTTTTCCAAACCCTGAAGGCTTACCTAGGTCAGTTCTTCCTTTCTCTGCCAATAAACGAATACTGTCCAAAGAAAGGCAATAGGTGTATTCCATCAAGACTTGCAGTTTACTGCCAGCATGTATAAGATAGATGAAATAAATGGGTTTGCAACATACTCGGTGTTTATCACATATATTCTGCTCTTGCTGTGCTTGTGACATTCAAATATTGCATTTGGACTCTAGGGAAATCTCCCCCAGGTTTTCTTTGGTCCTTTCGCAGTTTAAGGGACCATAACCTTCACAAGAATCATAAGAATCCAGCTTCACAGAAGCCCAATGAAGTTGTTTTTGATGAGATCTATAACTAAGCTGGTGCAACTAGCTTTTTCCCAGGGCACTGATTTAGAGGAGACTGACAGCACCTAGATTCAGAACACTGAGGCAAGTTCTCCCATCCTATTCTTCACCTTTCCCTCCTCCCACCCTCCATACTTACTTTAGCAATTTCTCTAGAAGAAGTGCAAAACTTGTGTCCTGGGGTCTCACTCCCTGTCAACTAAGGGAAACTTTGTGTCATTTGCCCACTGGGTGCAGCAGTTCTTAGTTACCTGACTTTACAAATGGAACTGATGCAAAGCTCACTGAACCTTGAGTGAAGAGAGCTATGAGTTATGTAGGAATTTCAGTTACAGAATTCTTTCCTTTTGTCCCTGTGTGGAATGAGCAGCTCTAATGGATATCAGCCCTTTATAGATATGGGATCATTATTTTTCAGAAAAAAAAAAAGTAAGCCTTATTTCCTTTGGCAGTAGAGAACCAAACTTAGCTAAATGTTGAATAATCAAAGGTCTGTGGGATAGGTCAAGCGAACTTGTTTTTTCTGTGATCATGAGGTTTAAAGGAAGATTTTTTTTTTATGCTTCTGATACCAGAAATCCACTATTTTCTTACTAAAGAACTGACTTAGCTGGGCTGCAGTTCCTGCTTGTCACTCCATTAGCATTAGGCAGCTCTCAGTGGAAACCCACCCAGTAGCTAAAAATCCTGATTATGCCCTGGCTTTCAGGTGCCTCCCTGCCTCCTCACCTTTGGTTGATTCAGCCAGAAATTGGGTTTGTTATTCATTCAAAGAAGGACTTAGTCCTAATTTGAGCCTGATCCATCCATTCTGTCCCAGGGCTCACAGGATCTAGGATTTCAACAAGTCTTTGCGCTTTTCCCTTTAGTTTGGTTTTGTCATCATCATTATTCCTTTCATAATCTCTTTTTGAGTTACTTGCTGCTCAAGCTAGCAGTTCACTGGTTTATACATTTTATAAAGCTGTTTCAGTGGAAAAGGTTAGTTCTATGTTGGTTCTATGAAAGTTGGGAATATCATATATTATAGAGGAGATCTGAAGATAGTAGAGTGCTCTGCACATAGTAGCCATCTAATAAATACATATTAAATTGAAACTAGTAAAAAAAAACATTTATTAAGCACCACTATGCATTGAAAACTTTGAAGAGGCTGATTGCAGACTGATCAATGTATGCTTAATACCCCATGCAGAGAGAGAATATATAGAAAACGTGAACTCTTTTGGCCTAAATAAACCCAATACAATTCCTAACAGATTACTTTGGTATAATGTAGAAATTCTTAACCTTTTTTTATATCATGGAGCCCTTTGACAACCTGATAAAACGTAGACTTTTTCTCAGAATGTTTTTGTAAACACAAAAATTTACAATGAAAGGAAATGCTAAATTTTAGTTAAAAGTTAGTAAAAACAAGATGCCATTTTTTTCCCCATCCAAATGAACGAACCTCTTGAAATCCATCCACAGCAAAAGGTTCATGGACCCAAGTTAAGAAGTTCTGGTGTTGTAGACTGGGTTCAGGTGCTAGCTCTTCTCCTTCATAACTTTGTGACCATGTGCAAATCACATAACCTCTCTGCATCTCAGTTCCCCCATTTGTAAAATATTGAGGGTGGGGAGAGAAATAATAATAGTTCTCCCTTCCCTGAGAATTCTGTTCTCATATTTCATTGCAGCATGGAGATATTCTCTAGGGCTCTTGAAGGCTATAGAAGACAATCATAAATTCTAGCAGAACCTACCAAGTTATAAGGTGACTGATAGAAATGGAGAAAAGATATCTCCACATAGCATATGGCTAAAGAGGTTCTGTGTACAGACCCAAGTAATGGACTGTCACCTGACAACTGGCTTCCCCACAGCAGGAGAATCTCATCACTAAAAGATGGACCACTAGACAGTTTGTTTAGTTTGGCCACAACTGACCATTGAACAGTCTGTGAAGGTGTAGGGAGATTCCACTTTCTCTTAGTAAAGGGAAATATCCAAACTTATGACTCACAAACAGACCTTTTGAAGTTAGAGAAAGTCTGGTCTACCTGTTTAATAGGGTTGGGGTTTTTTGGCTTTTGTTTTTCAGATGTTTTTGTGAGGCAGTTGGGGTTAAGTGACTTGCCCAGGGTCACACAAGCTAGTAAATGTCAAGCGTCTGAGACTGGATTTGAACTCAGGTCTTCCTGACTCCAGTTCTACCCACTGTACCACCTAGCTGCCCCTTAATAGGACTGTTATAAGGATCTAATGAGATAGTACAATAAAGTGCTTTGTCAGTGGTAAAGACTATAAATATACCAGTTTATCAGTAGTACTACTTCTGTGGTGCTTATTTACTTATAAGAATAACCCTATTGTTTCAAACTTTCTAATGCTACCGTCCTCATCCTCACTGGCATTTCTCTGGGGCTGTTCCTGTTTGAGAACACTCCAACCCAAGAAGGGGACTCTTCCTGATGGCATCATTTCTCTTCCAAATTCTTCCATTTCTATCTTTTACAAGCTCTTTTCCAAGAAAGTAGCAGATGAAATGATTAGAATGAAATTTGTTCAGACAGATATGTGTTGGTAAAAAAACATCATGCTGTCTAAAAACCTTGTGTTAGTGGGAGGGAACTCATTGAGTATTCTGGATGTGAGGCCTGAAGAGCTATCTCTTCTCAATCTCTGTTAGCTGCTTTCTGTGGAATTGTTTCTTCTCATCATTCACCTGGACTTCACTTAGCACTTGAGAGAAACAGCTTTAAGACAATCAGACATAAGAAAAGGAAGTTTCATTAGCTGTAGTCCTGCCAGGCTGTTCATGGCATGTCAGATTCTTGTAAAAGCATGAGAAGCAAAAGAAAACTGTTCATTGTCTACCACAATGGGGGGACTACAGGAAGAAACAGTTGCCAAAAGCCAGAGAATAGAGCCAGAAAGACTATATTCATATGTGGGGCAAATGAGTAACTTAAATTTATTTGCTTTAAAATTATAAGCTGTGCTAAGAAAAAAAAAATAATCACACCAACCAAACGCATCACCACTTCACTTTAATTAAGATTAAAAAAAAAACCACCCACTTATCTTGTGCTTCATTTACTTTGGCAATACACCAATATGGATTTCACTGGAAACTTATCAGTGGGGAAGAAAAGAAAAACAAATGACTGACCACCTAAAATAGCTGGACTGAATGTAGTCCCACAGCTATCATACAAAGAAGTCATTTAAAAATATAACAAAGCAAGTTTATGCAAAGCTTATGCTCTCAATATGTAGAAAGTTTTGTAATGTCCATATGAAATAATTTGAAATAAGCTTTTTGTATATTTTAATAGAGGAGATCCTGAGTTCCATCTTCTTCTTGGGCCATATCCAGGATGGTTGGTTCCATACAATATTCACTTTAAGAGGAGAAAAGTTTGAGTGAATATCAGAGTCCAACAAAATATTTCTATATGTAGGTCTATTCTCATCTCTAAACGATCATTTTTCAAAGGACATCGTCATGCTAAAATTATCCAACTCTCCTTATGACCTATTATTTCTCCTCATAGAACCTCTGCAGATATACTTTATCTTGTCACTTCTCACATACAGGAATTCCCAATGAAACAACATAAAATCTCTCCTATGTGTGATTTGCAAAATCATTCCTCTGCAGTTTTTCCCCAAGTCTGTCCAAATCAGACTTGAAGGAAGAGAACAAAAAATAACCACATGAGCCAGGACCTGAAAGGGTTATGCATTATTTATTGACCAATAAACATAATTTATTATGGCATAAAATAGATATGCTCAAAGGCTTGTAGCATTAGGTATGTTGATATCATTGAAATAGTGGTGGGTAAATAGCTATAATTCTTCTGCATTGCAGTAGAGATTTCCCTCACCCTCAGAATTTTTGTTTTCTTTGTTATAGGCAGACTTCTGTGTACAGTGTTCATCTTAGAAAGTCTCTGGGCCCATTCAAGGTACAGATAGATTCCTGTTTCAGTTAGTTGGAAGGGTTACCTGCTCCTTTTAAGACAGATGGCAGCTCAGATTGGCATATGAGAGTGGAATTAGTCAGCCACAGTCAAAGTAGGACCTGACATAGATTTAAGCATCTTTTTTGGACTCTTTTTGGAAAGTCAAACTAAAATTCAGTGATTCTGCAGGGTCATTCATAAGAAATGTCAAGTTAAAAGAGTCAAAAGGAAAAGAAATTTGGATCTGGAGTTTCCATAAATAATCACAAACTCAAAATTCCTAATGAGCCCTGGTTTTGCCACTCAGATATGTATTTTTTATTATTCTTCTGGAACACCTGTGTTAAAATAATTTATGATTAGATGAAGTAAATGTTCACTGTTAGCTGATTTTAGGGGACACCCCTAGTAATCAGGTGTTTTTCTTCTCCCTACCAACTCCACCCTAGAATTTAATTAATTAATCAATTCATTCATTCATTTTACTCGTCTATCTATCTATCTATCTATCTATCTATCTATCTATCTATCTATCTATCTATCTATCTATCTATCTCCCTCCCTCCCTCCCTCCTTCCTTCCTTCCCTCCAGGATTAGAGGTCCTTTAAATTCCCTGTTATTGGGAATTTATATAATTATATATAAAATAATAAAATCCCATATTATATATGACCTGGTACCAGGTCATAGGGAGGCAGGCTTATACCTTAAAGCTCAAAGTCCTGGGTGCTTTACAGTGACATAATTAAGGATAAACATATGTGAAAAATGATGAAATAGACATGGTATGTCTGCTAGGATGTGTACCATTAGTCCATCTCAAACTGTCAGAAGTATACTTTACTATGGGATATAGCTATGTTCCTAAGAAATGAGAAATAATTTTGTAAATGTCATTTCAAATTTATTAGTAAAGATTATAACTTAAAATGAAAAGTCAATAAATCATGTATATAACGTTTTGTCATGAAAATTCCTTTTCCTTCATGACTTAACAAGTAGTAAGGAATCAACCTGGTTTTGTACACTTTACAATCCTAGGTGATCTGATTCTAACCCTGCTTTTCCCTCCGATGAGCACTTATTAAGTGCCCAAGAGATAAAGATAGAATGAACAAACTTACTTCCTTAAGGAGTTAATGTTTTATCGGGGGATGATGTTGCGTCTCCTGCTGCCTGAAAGGTGAGCCCTGTGAGTGACCTTATAGACTGCAAAGGTAGCAGATGCCAGTATGTGAAGCTAGGCCCCAATGGGGAACCTAGGGCTAATGAGTTGAATATAGCTTTTCTAAATAAAGACAGCATGATTTAATGGAAAGGGCATTGAATTTGTAGTCAGAGGATGTAAGTTCTGCCTCTTATTATATTTACAGCCTCAGGCAAGTCACCTCTCTGGGCCTCAGTTTCCTCCTCTGTAAAATGAGGAGTTGTGCTAAGTGACCTCTAAGGTCCCTTCCAGGTCCTCAGTTATCTTATGGTTATTTTTAATGCCCTTCTCTTTTAATTTAGGTTCCCATAAGAGTTTCCCGGCAGCAGTCACTTCCTGTCTCCAAGTCAGGCAAGAGGTTTGTTTCCCAGCATTCAATAAAGACATGGAGTTCTGCCACCAGAACTCAGACAGTGTTAGTATTCATTTGCTTCCCTCTATTTCCAAATAGTGTTAGTGGTGTGAGGGGTCAAACTCAGGTTCTAGGGTAGCCTGAAAAGTTAGATCAAATTTCAGAAGGGATTTTCTTCCTTCAGAGACTAGGAATCTTGAGATTAATGACTGTCATTTCAGTGCTGAGGTGTGCCTCTGACAGGTGGGAGGAGGAGGCTTTGCAGGAGCTGATTTTAATCTGTTCCTAAGATTAAGCCTTGGGTAGATGGCAGGTGTGGTACTTCGAAGGAACCTGTGTAGTTTGCTTTTATAGGGAGGTATTTGTGGCTCTCTTATGTCTTTGTGTCCAGGAAAGAGACCTATCCTTTACTTAAGGATTAACTGCATTTGATCCTGGCCCATTTCTATAATTGGGAAATGAATCCACTTAAACCAGGCTGACAGTATCATTTGGTTGTATTGGAGAAGCCAGAGCAATTGATCTCCAAGAAAAAGGTAAATTAAGTGTATCAGGGGTTGGGACACAATCTTTCAAAGTGGGCAGATTTGCCTTTCTGCAGGGCAAGCTAGAATGAACCCATCAGGATCTCACATCTGATAGGGATGGATAGGCCAAGGCAGCCTGATCCTTTGTGCCTGGTAATCCAGCTTTACCAAATTGACATTGTATAAGAAAATTAGGTCAGGAAAGCCAATTAAAGAGAAGGCTCATTTTGGGTCACTAATGACAGGGTAGCAGAGTGCAGCATCAAATAACTACCACTTGCCACAGTAGGAAACAGGCTTTTGGGTAAACTGCAAATTAATCCCTCCATACATTTATTTAAACTTGAGTGTTTCTTCTTCCCCAGCCACAATAGCAGTTAAAGTCTTACATAAAGGAGAGATTGTGGGTGGGAAAGACTTTGGAGGTGTGAAAACAGCCATTCTAACCACAAAATGGTGACTCTGGGGTGGGGACAAGGTCTAGAATTGGAAGTGATCTTAGGGGCCATCTATTCTACTCTCCTTATTTACAAATGAGAAACTAGGTGCAGAGAAGACTAAGTAACTTGCCCATAATCATGCAGGGATGGGAAATATGTTGGGCATAGAATATAGAACTAGAAGATGCCATAGACATCTTGGAGTCCAATCTCCCCATTTCACAGATGAGGACACTGAGGACCAAAGGTTAAATGACTCACCCAAGGTCACACAAGCAGTAAGCAGCAGAACTGGGGAACATATTTGACATTTAACATGAAAGAGGAAGCCTACCTTCACAGGCAAATAAAATTCTTAGCTTCGACATTTTTTTTTTGTTATTGCAAATTCAAGTGTTTTTTTTTTTTTTTTATTTTTTTTATTTTCCATGGAAAATAATGCTACGGTGATAACCATTTTCAGAAGTAGCCTGATGGAATGGATAGGTGGTGGATTGGGAGTCAGAGAAACCCTAAGTTCAAATCCTGCCCCTGACACTAGGTGACTATGGGCAAATAATTTAGCCCCTGACCTTCTGTTTCCTCATCTATGAAACCAGGATAATAATGCTTAGTATCTATTTCACAAGGTAGTTGGAAGGCTCAAATCAGCTAATGTATATAAAATGCTTTGTAAGCTTTAAAAACAATATATGAATCCATTATTATGATTAATATTCTCTTGCTTTAATGAGTTGCCAACACTTTGGCATGTCTTCTCTCACTGGATCCTTACCAGCCCTTCTCTGAATCGAGGTGACACAGTAGGCAGGGTACTGGGCCCAGAGTCAGGGAGACCTCTGCTCAAATCCAGTCTCAGACATTTACTAGCAGTGTGACCCTGGGCAATTCATTTAACCTCTGCTTGCCTCAGTTTCTTCAGCTGTAAAAATGGGGGTAATAGTAGGATCTACCTAACATGATTGCTGTGAGGATACAATGAGATATTTATAAAGCATTTTTCAAACCTTAAGAGATGCCAGCTAATTATTATTTCAGGTTTTCTGACTCAAAGTCAAGCATTCTTTTTTCAGTTGTAATAGTAGCTCAGGTTTGTATAGCACTAGAGGGGGTACAACAACCCTGTAAAGTAGGTGGTGTAAACGTTACCTCCACGTTGCAGATCTGAAATTCCTGCCCTGGGGCCCCTGCTTGTCTGATTGTGGACAAGTGGCCTGCAATATCAGGCTGGCCCCACTTTATTCTATGCCCATCTTCTTCTTTCTCCCTTTCGCTTTCCTAGTTCTGGAATCACAATCAAAGCAACACTGCCAGTGCTATGGAAAGAGTGTGGTAATCTACTCCCCTTTGGCTCCATTTACTATCCTGATGAGTTTCCAAAACACAGTGCCCCACTCTGGCTAACTCCTCACCCCATATTTGCTGTCTTTTTCTATTAGATTGCAAGCTTCTTGAGGGTGGAATCAGTCTTTCTTCTCATTAATTGTATCTCTGAGGCACTCTGCACATAGTAGGTGCTTCATAAATATGTATTGGATTGTCTTCATTTCTATGTTTGTAGTACCAGCAGTTAATATAGCACTTGACACTTGATTACCCGTCCTCCCCCCATTCATTCATTTACACTTGTGAGAGGCAGCTTTGTTACCTGGATAGAGCTTGGTCTTGCTGTCCTTGAAATCACATACAGGCTTTGTGACCCTGGGCAAGTCAGTTTCTCAGTATTCAAAGCAACTGGCTAAGCCTTTTAATTGCAGAGAAGTGCCAACCTCCCTTAGTAGTAGAGGGACTTTCCTCATCTGGAAGTTTCCTGTAGCAATGAGCTCACAGGTCTAGTCCATACTTAGCCATTTACATATAAGCAATTACCTGGCGTTTATTTTTAAATGTTTTATTTATACCTATTTTGTTCTTGCTTTTATATAGTCATGTGATTTCCTAAATGGAATGAAGTAAAATTCTTGTCTCTGTGTGCCCAATACCTAGGACATAGTAGGGATTTAATAGTTGAGTATCAGAGTTTTTCAATCAGGAATCAGCTATAATTATGTGCCAGGCACTTTCCTAAGGGCTTGGCATACTGGGACAAAAATTCTGCCTCCCCTCCCCTCAGGGAGCTTACATTATAATGGGGGAGGGAAACTTATTCAAACGAATACAAAAGGTAAACAAAATGAGTAGGAGGTATTTTTTGGGAGGAGAGATGAAGAGGAAGGCAACCAGCATTTATTAAGCACCTACCAGGCACAGTGCCAAGTGCTTTACAAAGATCTCATTTGATCTTCACAACATCTCCAAGGTAGGTGATATTATCCCCATTTTACATTTGAGGAAACTGAGATAGAGGTCAAGTGAGTTGCCCAGGGTCATATAGGTAGTAGTCTGAAGCCAAATTTGAACTCAGGTCTTCCTGACTCCAGGCCTAGTATTCTATCCACTGTGTCTCATCTAGCTTCCGAGAAAAGGCTTCATGCCAAAGTCCTGAAGGGATTCTAGGGGGCAGAAGTAAGGAAGGAGAACAAACATTTCGACCATGAGGGACAGCCAGTGCTAAGAGCAGAGGTGGAAGTGTGTAAAGAACCTCCAGCAGGTCAGTGTGGCCGAAGGGGAGTCAGAATCCTGGAGAGGTAGGAAGGGACCCTCTTGGGAAGAGCTTAAATGCCTTAGACAGTCAAGTGACTGGCCCAAGGCCAAACAGCTGGTTAGGAAAGGAGACCAGGCCTCCTGATTACAAAACCTGCATTCTGGATGCCCCACAGCTGCTACTCTTATACGTGCTTCCTTCCCTGTGCTAGAGGGGAAGTGCTGGCTTCTTGGCTCTACCCTCGTGTTTCCCCCCCTTATTATTGTCCTTGACATGTGCTTTCTTTACACAGAAAACACGGAAACCCAGAATAATTTGTGTGTGTGTGTATGTATGTATGTATGTATGTATGTAAAATTTTAAAGTATTTCCTATCTGGCTACTTACTAAAGCAGCAGGTGTTAACAAAGGGAGTTTGAAACATCAAGGTGTCCAAGCCACTGGAAGAGAATTTGAACTTGGGCTTCTCACTGGTGGAGGGTGGGGGCTCCAAACTGTTCCAGTTACTACCTGCCCATGTGTTTGTTGAGTACCTACTATGTGCTCATTGAGCAGTAAAACAGGTAGCCACTGCCCTCAAGTATCTTATACTGTATTGGGAGAAACCAAGATAACGTATGTGGGACAGAAATGTGTACAAGACAATATAAACTCGTGTGGTCCAGACTATATGTTCTAGGTGGGTTTAGAGAAAAGAAACATCAGTGAAGACTAGTTAGAAATGGAAGGGACTTTAGAGGCCATCTAGGCTGGCTACCTCATTAGAGAAGAAAACTGAGGCCCATAAAGTTCTTGAAACAGCTAGATGACTCGGGAGATAGGGCTCTGGGCCTGGAGTCCAAAAGACCTGAATTCAAATCAGGCTTCAGACACTTTGCTAGCTGTGTGAACCTGGGCAAGTCACTTACCCTCTGCCTCAGTGTATTGTTGTTGTTGTTATTCAGTCATTTCAGTTGTGTCCTACTCTTCATGACCTTGTCCTTGGCCAGTTGGAGTTTTCTTGACAAAAATATTGGATTTGCTATTTTCTTCTCCATCTCATTTTACTGATAAGGAAACTAAAGCAAACGGTGTTAAGTGACTTGCCCAGGATCACACAGCTAGTAAGTATCTAAGACTAGACTTGAACTCAGGAAGATGAGTCTTCTAGCTGCCCTTTGCCCCATTTTCCTCATCTATAAAATGGTAATAACAATAGCACTTACCTCCCAGGGTTATTAGGAGAATCAAATGAGATAATATCTGTAAACCACTTAGCATAGTAGCTGGCACATAGCAAGTACTATATAAATGTTACCTATTATTATTAGCTATTAAAATGAGGTAATAATTGCAAAGTGTTTAGCACAGTGCCTGACGCATAGTAAGTGCTATATTAAGGTCAGTTTTGATGATGATGATGATGGTGAATAGGCTGAAGGAACTGGGGATGTTCAGTGTGGAAAAGAGAAGACTGGGGGTAGAAAATAGCTTTCTTCAAATTTGAAACATTGCCACTTGGAAGAGGGATGAGATTTTATCCTGTTTGGTTCCAGAGTGCAGAACCAGGAGCAATGGGTGTTAAGTTGTAAAGAAGTCAATTTAGGCTTAATGTCAGAAAGGGAATTCCTCGTGCTTAATGCTGTCCACTAGTGGAATGGGCCGTCCAGAGATAGTGGGCTGTTCCTCCTTGGAGGTCTTCAAGCAGAGGGTGGATGATCACTCATCAGTTGCATTAAGATGCGGATTCGTTTCAGATGTGGACTGAACTAGATGGTCACTAAGGTCTCTTCCAACTTTCCAATTCTGAAATTCTATAACTTTGCCCAATTTGGTTGCCTTTCCTGACTCTGAGACCATGTTCATTTAGGTGAAAGTAGGACTCAAGCAGGGCCACAAAGAATGGGGGTGTGGCAGAGGAAGGGTTCCAGTTAAGGGAGTGACAGGAGCAAAGGCAAAGACAGAAATGGGTGTAGAGAAAAGGGTGATGCATGTGTTGCTCATTGGTGAGGGATGAAGTTGAGGAGGTGTTTGGGGGCCAATTATGGAGGACCATGAAAGTCATCAGACAAGCTAAGGTTCAGAAGTATGAAGTTGTTTATGGCTTCTGAGCCAGGAGGATGAGAGTTGTAATCGAGGAAAGTTTGCTTTAGTAGTAGTATTTTAATAGCCCTCATGATGATAATGCTGTTCCCACAACAGGCCTGGCTGGTAGGGTGGTGTAATCACTGGTTATTTCATTTTTACAGATGAGGTAACTAAGGTTCAGAGAATTTAAGTGATGTATTTAGGGTCACCTAGCTAGCATCAGAACCAGAACTGGGATAATGTTAAATTGAATTTCTACCACACTGAATATAGAATGAATAACAGCAAAGAGGCAGCTAGCATTTATATAGCACTTTAAGGTTTGCAAACTGCTTTATATGTATTGCTTTATTTGATCTTTGCAAAAACCCTGTGGGGTAAGTGCCCCTTATTATCCACATTTTACAGATGGAGAGATTGAGGCCAAGAAGGGACTAGCCCAGGCCCACACAACTAGTGTCTGAGGCAAGATTTCAATTCAGGTCTTCCTGACTCTAGGTCCTACACTCTATCTACTGTACTACCTAGCTTCCTAGAATTAGCTAAGGTAAGAGGCTACTGCATTATTCTAGTTGAGAAGGTCTAGATTAGGGTGATGCCTGTGGAAATGAGCATGAAAGATTACATATGAAAGTTGTCTCAGAGGAAGAATTGTCAGGATGTGGTGCTGGGACTGGTTCTAGAGACTGGAGGAGAGTGAGGATGCCTCCAAGGTGGCAACCTTGAGTGACAGAGATATTGAGCAGAGAGAAGGGTTTAGAAGGGGAGATTCATCTAGATTTGGGGAGGCTGCATTGGGAAATGGAAAGAATGCTGGATTTGGAGTCAGGAGACCTAAATCCTCCAGTGAATAGTACTGAACTTGGAGTCAGGAAGACCTGGGTGTATATCTTTCCTCAGGCCCTGAATAATTCACTTAACCTCTCTTGGCCTCATTTTTCTCATTTGTAAAATGGGCATAGTATTGTTGTGAGGACCAAAGGGAGAATATATATAAAGTGCTTTGCAAACCTTAAATAGATATGTGTGTATATATGTATGTATATCTATCTATACACACACATATATATGTATACACACATATATAGACATCTATGTAATACTACACATGTATATTTGTTGTTGTTCAGTCATGTCATACTCTTTATGACCCTGTCAACCATACCGTCCATGGGTTTGTTTTGGGTTTTTTGTTTGGTTTTTTTTGGTAAAGATACTAAAGTGTTTTGCCATTTCCTTCTCTAGTAGATTAAGGCAAGCAGAGATGAAATGACTTGTCCAGGGTCACACAGCTACTATGTGTCTGAGGTCAGATTTGAACTCAGATTTTCCTGACTCCAGGCCAAACACTATCCACTATGCCACTTAACTGCCTCCCTCCCCCATACGTGTGTGTGCATTCGTGTGTGCATGTGCACACACTACCTAGTTATTGTTACTGGGCAAGTGTATACACACGCACATATATTTGCCTATGTGTGTGTGTATATATGTATATATATGTTATTGTTACTGGGCATGTACACATACATACATACATAAGCATGCATATACACATATACATGCACATGCTAATTATTGTTACTAAGGATGGTCCCCACCCCACTCCCAGCAGAGGCAGGTCTATACTCCTTCCTTAACCTCCCACTCTGTCTTTGGAATCTATTCCTCTCCTCCCTGCTGTGCATTAAACCTCCAGCCCACCCTGGTTCTGAAATAAAAGGTGACCATGATATTGCTGAGCTAGCAAAGTTCTGTGTGGTCCAGGTAGCCCAAGTAAGCTATGGATACAAAGTGTTTTCTAGTCGGTCTTCTGAGGCTCTCTCATAGGCAGTCAGGCCCTGGGTGAAGCTTCAAAACTGTTTTTGAAGGATGGTGACCTCTTTCACTAGTCCTGTCTGTGACTTCTTAGCTTAAACCTTACTCTGCCAGGTCAGTTCTGTGTGACACAGCACAGAATTTCCACAGATTGGACTGATCATTAATGGGAGATAACACAAGCTCTTTAATTAGCCCTGTTGCACATGTTGTTCAATCAATTCTGGCAGCACCTTTCCAAGACTTGGCATTTCACAGTGGGAAACTAATTTTGACTTTTGGGTTCTTCTATTAGCCTGGTGTTTTTTCTCCTACTTAGAGAACAGATGAATGATACTTTGGTTTTTAACTGAACTCTTAAGATGATTCTTATTTTAGGACAAAAATACTCTAAGTGAGGGGAAAATGCATGCATCAAACCAGACCCATAACAGGTGGAGGAAAGACTAACCTCATTTCTTAGACTGCTCTGGAGGATGAAGTAATGACTGAGGAAAGCCTCCCAGTGGAGCCAGTTGGGGCTCCAGTTAAAATCATGATTATTCCCAAAGCCAGACTAACTGGGTCAGCGTATTTCAAGATGTAGCACTGGTTCAGAGGAAAGCACCTTTGGGCAACTGTTGTATAATCACTGCCATGAGCTGCCAGTGGAATTTCCTTCTTTGGCAGTCTTTCTTTAGAAAAATGAAGTCTCATTGACCTAGAAAAACTGAAGTCAGGGTACTTCCTGAATTCAAGAAGATGGACTAGCTCAATGGCCTCTCTCAACTTTTAATTCTGTAACTCTTTGATTAAAAAAAAATCTTTTGTTTTTTTTAAATGAACTAATTTTGTTTTTTATCAGTCATTTCACAATATTCCCCTCTTCTTCCTCAAACCTTCTTCTTATAATAGAGAAAAAGCACTAAGCAAAACTGAACATCATATGTACTTTTCAGCTTCCGTTAAAGCCCCCTACACAAGAGGAAGAAGATATGATTCCATCTTTTCCTCTAAACAATCTCTTTGCATTGAGGTTCTATCTGGAGGCCTTTTGAGGACCAAAAAAAAAAAGGAAACATGATAGATCCTCCAGTCATCTCTGCTCCTATATCATTGGTGAACATTTAAAATTTTAAAAAGGAAGAAAAGGTCACCCCTGAGCCTGGAAGCCTTTGCTGTGTAATGTATATTTCCAAAGGGAAAAGTTTGCTGGCTTCTGTGGGTAGAATGCATTTGCTGATCCCAGCTCTGACCTTGAAAGCTGGTGCCAGCTGTGGTACTGGCACCTTCACTCAGAGTGAAATGCCTAGGGGAAATGATATTTGTCTTTTCCTGTCACTGCTCAACCTTGCTTGCTTTCTTAACCATAAAAATTCTAGCTAAAAATGAAATGGACCCTTTGCAAAGGGTTTCTTGTTTAAGTCTGATTTTCCCAATTTCATGGGGCTTAGTTAGGAGATCTGTGGCAAGGCTCTGATATATTCACCTACCAGGCTATAGTAAGGAGTTCTTAACTTTTTTGTGTGTCATGGACCCCCTTTGGCAGTCTGGTGAAGCCTCTGGAACCCTTCTCACATTCACATTTTTATTTTTTTGGTTTATTTATTTATTTTTCACACGCATTTTTAACAATTGAAGGAAATACTAGATTTCAGTTAGAGGACAGTAAAAATAAATATATAATTTTTCCTGATCCATGTCCATGGACACCCTGAAATCTAGGATCCAGATTAAGATCCCCTTAGGTGAGTGTTCTAATTCTTTTATCCAACTCCTTTGTATTTGTTTACTTATATTAATTACATTCCATTGTTCTGGGCAATCACACAGAAATCACTAGCATTTAATGCAGTGCCTAACATGTTTTAGGCATTTAATAATTTTTTTGATTTGCCTTGAAAAAAGGTGAAAGATACATAAATCTTTTATTTAAAATACATCTGCCAAACTAACCTACATAATTTTTTTTTACTAAAAATGCATTCACACATGTAAATTATCACTGAATTTTGAGTGATCCCAAAATTTCAGCCACTTCACTTAGAGCTGGAAACAGAAATGTTAGGCTGAAAGACACCAAAGATAGCAAATATTTATTGAATACCATTTTCATCCAAGTCCCTATGGTATGTGCTGCAGGAGAGGGAGTGAGTAGGAAAACAGCATCCCTGACCTGATAATCTAGCTGGGGAAAATAAAACAAGTATATTATTAAAACTATAATAACTTTAGTTCATGGTATAATGTGATAAATGCCATATAAAGTGCTATATGATTGTGATGGAATACTATGGTGCTATAAGAAAGGATGAACTCTATGATTTTAGAAAGACATGGAAAGGCATTTAAAAAATGAAGAATGAAATGAGCAGAACCAAGAGAACATTGTATACAGTAACAGCAATATTGTTTTAAGAATGACTTCAAGCAAATAAGTCATTTTATCTAATATAAATACCCAGATTAATTATAAAGGGCATATGAAGAAACATGCAATCTGCATCCAGAGAAAGAACTGATAAATAAAATTATGTATAGAATAATTTTATACATATACACACATATATATACACATACCTATTTGTGTCTAATGGTAGCCAACTCTAGGGTGGGGGGGCACAGGGAAGAAATTTACATGATAACTTTATATATTTAAAAGGAAGAGCAAATTATATATAATCGATTTGTAGTTTCATGTGCAGTCATCTTTTTTATTATACTATGTTATGAAAAAATAAAATTTTTTAAAGGAAAAAATAAAATGGGTAAAATATTTTTCAGAGGAAAGAGATTCTAAAGCTTGTTGGCAATATCAGGGAAGGCTTCATGAAGGAGGCCACATTTTGAACTGGGTTTTGAAGGAAAGAAGGATGTCTGGGTAATAGCTTACCTTTTGCCAGAGAAAAGAGAGTAGGGATAAGTAGGGCAAGCATTACAGGCATGTGGAATGGGTTGATCAAAGATACAGCACTGAGAGTGGGTGGAGGGTTGAGGAACAGTTAAGAATCATTCCCAGTTTGACTTAGAAGTAATAAGAGATTTGGAAAAACAGGTTAGGATCATAATATAGAAATATAATTGTCATTTTATTCATAACTTTCTGATCATAGGTAAGAACTTGTTCAATAATTTTTCAGTCATGTCCAACTCTTCATGACTCCCTTGGGGTTTTCTTGGCAAAGATACTTGAGTGGTTTGACCTTTCCTTCTCCAGCTCATTTTCCAGATGAGGAAACCGAGGGAAGTAAAATTAGGTGATTTTCCAGGGTTACACAGCTAGCAAGTGTCTGAGGTTAAATTTGAACTCATGAAGATGAGTCTTACCTGATTTCAAGCTCAGTGCTCTATCTACTGCACCACCAAGAAGCCTTCTACTACTATCTCTTCCTTCACCCCTATAGCACATAATGAGAATCTTTCTCATTGCCAAGGCAAATCCTTCTACATGCACAAGGGATCCCATTTCATTCCATCTTCTCCGTCAGTTTCCTTGTTCATCACTAGCATACCCAGTCACTCACTTATCTTCAATAGTTCTCTCTCCATTGGCTGTTCCCCTACTACCTACAAACATCTCCTCCATCCTCAAAAAACCCTTACTTGATCCGTGCTTCCCAGCTAGCTATCCTCTCATATCTCTCCTTTTTGTGGCTAACCTCCTTGAGAAGGCCATCTGTAACAGGACCTCTCACTTCTCTTCTTAGCTCTGGCTTCCTATCTGTTTTCTCCAAAGTTACCATTGATTTCTTAATGGCCAGATCTAATGGCCTTTTCTCAATCAGCATTCTTCTTGACCTCTCTGCAGCCTTCAACACTATTGATTGCTCTCTTCTCCTCGATACTCTTGTCTCTAGGTTTTCCTGACACACTATTCTATTTCTACTTCTCCTACTCCCTATCTGACCACCATTTCTCACTCTTCTTTGCAAGATCTTCATCTAAGTCACACCCACTAACATAGTTATCCACAGAGCTCTGTCCAGGGCCCCTTTCTCTTCTTCCTCGGTACTATTACACCCGGTAATCTCATTCATCTCCCCACAGATTCAATTATCATTTCTATAAAGATGATTCTCAGATTTGTTTTTCTAGTCCTAATCTTTCTGGACCTCTGGTCTCACACTTCCAATTGCTTATTAGACTTCTCAAACTAGATATCCTGTAGACATTTTAAACCCAACATTTTCAAAACTGAACTCATTACCTTCTCCCACCTCCAAATCCCCCCTCTTCCTTTTCCTAATGCCACCATCCTCCTAGTCACCCAGATTCTCAACCTAAGTGTCACCTTCAAGTCTTTACTCTCTCTCAATCCCATATCTAATCCATTTCCAAGGCCTCTTGATTTTTACTTTCATAATATTTCTCCCACATGCCCTCTTATCTCTTATGTCCACTATCTCTTCACATCACATTTCAACGATTACAGACTGCTGGTTGGTCTCTCTGCCACTAGTGTCCCCCTACTCCAGTCCATCTTCCACTCTGCTGTCGAGTGAGATTCCTAAAGTTTGTGTTGGACTATATCATACATCCACCACTCCTTCTACTCAGTAAACTTAGGCGACTCCCTATTACCTCCAGGATCAAATAAAAAATATTCTGCTTGGCATTCAGAACCCTTCATAAAGTACCCCCTTCCCACTTTCTAGTCTTCTTACATCTTATACCTTTCCAGGTACTCTGTAATCCCATGGCAATGCCCTTCTCACTGTTAAGACATTCTATTCTCTGGCTTCCTTGTATTCCTTCAAGTTCCATCTAACATTCCATTTTCTAAGGAAAGTCTTTCTTGATCCCTCCTAATTCTAGAACATTCCCCCCGTTATTTATTTCCTACTTACGCTATATACAGTTTGTTTGTACGTAGTCGTTTTGTATTTCTCCCATTACACCATGAGCTCCATTAGCACCAGGGACTGATTTTTGCCTTTCTTTGTATCACCAGAGCTCAGTACAGTGCGGGGCACCTATATAGTAAGTACTTTATAAATGTATATTGACTGACTCTGGCAGGATTACTGTTTGACTTTGGACGGTCTTGTTTTCAAAGTCACTGGTTATTCACGAATCATTTTTTGAAAGCCACAGTTTTATGACCTTAGATAATGCTGACTCCAGCAACAAATACAAGTTTCTAAGGGAGCTCCCAGGGGAGCTAGATAGGGAAACTCCTGTTAAGTTAACAAGCTAATGCTGAGACAGGGCAAGTTCATAGTCCCAGGTAGAGTATGCATATCAGGTGTTCAAGCTGATAGTTACACCTGATCTTACTAACAAGAAACAGTTGTTTCTCTCTGCTTAGCCAGATACTAATGGGATCTTTGGACTGGCTTGTTTAAATTCTTTTCTGGGGGGGGGGAGGAAGGGGAAGGGAATAAGAACACTGCCAGTGTGGAAAAGAAACAGTGAGTAATTATATTTGTAAAGCTGTAACATTCCTTGCTGAGAGGTGCTTTCTAAGTACCAAACTGGAAAATTTTTGAAAAGTCAAAAAAGCTCCTTTCTCATTAAGAGTGCAGGACTCCAAATTCTGTGTTTCTTTGCCTGCCTAGGACAGTTAGAATAGGCCAAGCCAAGCCCCTGCAGCCAGAAAAAAAAATACTAGTCCTTCTGGAGAGGGAGAGGGAGAGGGAGAGGGAAAGGGAGAGGGAGAGAGAGTGTAGGGGAAAATATTAAAGAAACAGACAATTTCAAGAATGATTTACCAGTTTAGTAGGGTGGAAATTTCCTACCAGATTATATGAGATCCACCAAAAAACATCATAGAATCTCAGAGATGAAAGGTCATACTCATTGTTTGCCTCAAGCTAGGATTGGTTCTTCACAGTTGCTTAGCCTTCTATCCACTCTGACCTCTGTGCTTTTGATCAACCTATTCCCTCTACTTGAAATGCTTGCCCTCCAGTTCCCACCCACCATTCTGTTTAAAAGTTAAACTATACCTGCTTATCCTTCCTTCCTTCATCACCATATTCACAATATGACTTTCTTCATGAAGTCTTCCTTGATTCCACCAATGAGCTGTGGTATCTTCTTCCTCCTAATGCCCATAGTACTTTACTGTGAGCAGAAGAGGATGTGGAAAAGCAGGATGTGATCCCTGGCCCACAGGGTGATGGGTGACTCACGTTCAGTGATAGTGAACAGCATAAGACAAAGTAAAATAAAGTTTAATTATACAGCTCACTCATGCATAGGATTTTTTAGAATACAAAGCCCTTTCCATACAATACCCTCCCGATGAGGTAAGCCACAAGCATTATTGTCTCTATTTTATATATGAGGAAGCTGAAGATTAGAGCTCACACAGAGGGGCAGAGCTGGGACAGCCAGGTTTTCTGACATTAGGCACATTACATGCTGCCTGTGCAGGAAAAGACATGGAAAATAATGTCAGAAAACCTGGGTTCAAGACTTACCTTTACTCCTTACTAATTGTGTGGCCTTGGGAATCCCTTCAGCCCTCTGACCTTGTTCCTTCAACAATAAAATGGAGATGATAGTTCTTTCACTGCCCTACTCTCCAAGGTATGATGAGGAAAGGACTTTGTGATGCCACTTGTGATCTCTTACTCTCTCCAGTCTCCTTCCCCACCCCTGACCTCTCCCGCTTACTTTAAGTCCCCACTAAAATCCCACCTTCTCCAACTCCTCTTAATTCCAGTGCCTTCCCTCCTTTAATGAGTTACTTCTTTCCCTTTATTTAGTTTGCTTTGCATATATTTGTTTACATGTTGTCTCCTTCATTAAATGGAAGCTCCTTGAGAGCAGAGACCATCTTTTGTCTCTTTTTGTATCCCCAGATCTCAGCACAGTGCTCGGCACATAGTAGGTGCTTAATAAATGTTTGATCAATTGATTGATTGATTAAATGCTGGAGGGATTCAGAGGTGGGGGAAGAGGGAGAGATGAAAGTAAATCAGGGAAGATTTCATAAAGAAATAATCATGGCGTGTATAGTGTGTGTGTGTGTGTGTGTGTGTGTGTGTGTGTGTGTGTGTGTGAGTGTGAGTTTTGCAGAAGCAGCATGGTGTAGTAAATAATAATAATAAAAAGCCTTGGAATTAGAATTGTGAGACCTGGATTCAAATACTGGTTTATTACTAGTATAACCTTGGCAAATCATTTATCCTCCTTGGGCCTTGGTTTCTCCAAATATAAAATCAAGAGTTCTGACTAGATGGCATCTGAGGCCCCTTCCAACTCTAGATCTATGACCCCTTTATCCTGTGATTTGAACCCAGGTCTTTCTGGCTGCTAGGTCAGCTTACTGACTCGGTTATACCCTACTTTTTCTCCCCAAAATGGAATTAATAAAGCCTATACTACCTATGTTATTGAGCTATTGGGAATAAAATGCTTCCCTTACCTTAGAGCATCATAAATATGGACCATCTTTATTGCCAAAATTATAAATTCTTACATATAAAATGGAGAACAAGTATAATGGCAGCCCCTACATTCCAGGTTTGTTGAGGACCAAGTGAGAAAATGGAAGTAAACTCCTTTGCAAGCTTTGATGTGCTCTGTTCATGCCACCTACCATTCTAATGATAACTGCTATCAATATTTGAGTGTCCCGGTGATGCCTGTTAGCACCAGTGCTTGTGCTTGTGTTGATGGGATCTTGTTTCTGGTTTCCAGTGGCCCACCCTCAGGACCCTCATCACCCATCAGAGAAGCCCGTCATCCAGTGCTACAAGTGTGGAGAGCCATGCAAGGGTGAAGTACTCCGGGTTCAAGCCAGGCATTTCCACATCAAATGCTTCACCTGCAAAGGTATTGTGCCCGTGTGCTTCCTGGCCTGACTGTTTAAGGTTGTAGGATATCAGTGCAGAAATGGGACTGTTAGAAGTCATGTCATCCAACTTCCTCATTTTGCAGAGGAAGAAACTGGGGCCCAGAAAAGGGAAGACCCTTACTTGAGGCCACATTTCTCAAACTAGAACTCAAATGTCCCAGCTCTGTCCAGTATTTTTTCCCCTTTTTTTTGGAGGGGGGGAAGGCAGGGCAGTTGGGGTTAAGTGACTTGCCCAAGGTCACATGGCTAGTAAGTGTTAAGTGTCAGAGGCTGGATTTGAACTCAGATCCTCCTGACTGCAGGGCTGGTGCTCTATTCACTGCACCACCTAGCCGCCCCATGTATTGATTCTTTTTTCTCTACAGTCTACTCTAGAGAAGGGGTGAATTTTAAATTTTACGCTAGAATAATAACTATAATTTGTTTTTCTGGTTTAACCGATGTTCTCCCCACACTATAACCTGACAAAGGCCCTATACTCACTTGTTACTTATAGGGGGTTGTCTGGTAAAAGCCAAAGACTGTGGGTCACCAACCTGAGGATCAGGATGTGCAGGCCCTAAACCATACCAAAAGCACTGTTCTGAGGAGGAAGGTTACAACTTGCTTCATTTTCTCTTGCTTTGTAGGACACAGAAAATGACTGTACAAACCCATCCTTTATCACCTAAAAAACAATAACAAAAACAAAACAAAAACCTGGGCAACCTTTTAGAAGTGAGGTTCCAAGCTTCTCGTGTCCCCTCACCTATTCTCCTGTTCTCCTGAGTGGATAGCAGTGGTTGGTGTTGAATAGACAAGGACCTCCCTTGCTCAAAGATATCTTTCCTCAGAGGGTCTAATAAATTTGATATTTGCTTGGATTATTAAACTCCTTCTTTAAATTAAAAATAACCCCTGAGAGTATTAAGTGTTATCACTAGTCACTCACACTTGAGTGGAAAATTCCTTCCCCAGATGGATGCCAGTTTCCTGTTTGGAAGCATGGGAATTTGATTTTGTGGGGACAAAGGAAGGATAGCTCTGAAACTCTAGGCATTTACAGAATGACCTGAGGGTGTGTTGGTAAAAGTTTCTGAAAAGAGACGGTACCAAAGATGAACTTTTCCTCAGACCCTGGCAACTAGACTTGCTAACGCTGGAAATCATTTCTTATCCAACCTTTTATATAACCGTCATCAGTTTTCTCACCTGTAGCTGGGAAGGTGTTGGACTCAGTGATTTTTCAGGTCCTTTCTGGATCTAGGAATTCTAGATTAGGATTCTAATTCTGGTACCTGACTTGGGCCTCTGGCATTGAAATGCATACAAGTATGGATCTTTGGCTGATAGAATTCTTGAAAAGATGCTGTGGTAGCTTATTAAATTATGTATCTATTCAAAATAGGCTTTTCTGGAGTTCTAAAACATTTTCCTCTGGGAAGGAAGCATGGTAGGGTGGAAAAAGCTCTGAATGATGTAAGAGACCCCAGGCTCAAATCCCATTCATGATGCTTACTACCTCTGTGACCTTGGGCAAGTTATTGAACTTCCCCAGAATTCTTTTTTCACATCTGTAAAATAGAGGGTTGTTGTTGATGACATTTGTAGTCCCTTCCAGCTCCAGATCTGATCCAATTATCCTAAGTCACATTTGGCAACCAAATTTGAAAAGAGAAAAATTGGCAAGATCTGATGGGCAAGCTCAGTTGCTTATCAATTATGATCTTAAGCAAGTCATTGACCCTTGATGAGCTTATAAAATGGGGGCAAAGATACCTGAACCATTGACAATCCTGGATTTTTATGACAAAAGTGCTTTATAACTGCTTAGTATGTAAGAGATATTATCATTTGTTGTTGTTGAGTCATTTTTCAGTCATATCTGACTCTTTGTGACCCCGTTTGGGGTTTTCTTGGCAAATGTACCAGAGTGGTTTACCATTTCCTTCTTCAGTGTATTAAAGCAAATGGAGGTTAAGTGACTTGCCCAGGTTCACCCAGCTAATGAGTGCCCGAGGCCAGATTTGAACTCAGCTCTTCCTAAGTGCAGGTCCAGTGCTGTATCCACTGAGCCCCCTAACTACCTCCAATTTTAGAAATACGTTTAATAATAATAGTTCACGTTTATCTAGTTCTGTTCTTTACAAAGTGCTTGGTATATGGGATATCCTTTGGTCCTCATACTACCTCTGTGAGGTTAGTGTTACTGTTGTCCACATTTTACCAAGATGAAAAAGCCTGAAACTTTTCAGAGTTCTAATGGTTTGTCTTAAACTGGGGCAGGATTTGAGGCTCTCTTTCTGACTCCAAATCCAGCACTCTATTCTCTATACCAGTAGAGCACTCAAATAGAATTATGGGCCACTAATCCATGTACAGGGATCCCTGCAGGTCACATATCAACTTAGCTTTAAAAGGTAGTGTTATCTAGGCTGCTTTATACCCCCACTGCTTCTAGTTAGTATCAGAGCTAAGACTAGAATTCTATCTCCCTTTCTTGTGTTTTTTTTTTCCTACCACAGCTTACTGATTCCTGCCAGGTATTTATTACCTCTTCATATCCTTCAGGCATTTTCCTGAGACTTTACTAAGATGTGATTAAAGGGAGAGAAGGATTTGGAGCTAGGTGATTTTTCTTCTAACAAATGAGTATATATTAGATGTGTTTTATATCAGCTTTTGCCAATGGAGATTTGTCTCACATCAGGAAGTCTCCTGTTTAGAGTTTTATAGGTCTCTGTTTTACATAGTGATAATATCTATTTTGATAATTTGGTGATATTCTAATCTATTCTGATAATGATTCCTAGAGATGACAGAACCTCTAGGAAATAACTTGGGTTTCTATCTTCTTCACTTTGAATAAAGGGACTAACTGGCCATTATCTAATCTCATTTCACATAATAAATGTATTCTTGAACAGTTACATTTTTATGAATTGAGGTTTATGTCAAATACACTAGGATTGCTGGCTATTGTAAGGGATCCTTATCTAATGGAATGATTCATTTCCTAAAGTAAATAAACATTGTCTAAACTACATTTTGTAAATCTGGGGAGTGTGATGTTTAAAAAGTTTGAGAGACATAGTTTCTGGGTAATTTAATAATTTTATTAATAATACCAGCAAATTTATTAATAAAAGGGTGGTCATTTGACCATCTCTCTTTGACCAAAGACCCCTCATGACAGTAGGCTCTCAGTTTATATGCCCTTGGAAGAGTAGGTGTTCCTAAGGATGGCAGTCCAACTCTGATTTGTTAACAATTAATGAGAGAATGAATATTATAATGAGACTGGTCAGTATTACCCTGAGGGTCTTGGGATACATGACTTAGTGGATCAAAGAATATTTCCATATTACCTGCTGAAAAAAGGGAGAGTCAGTATTTTCCCCAACCTATCTGAGTAAACACAGTGAGCAAGAATCTTCCCATTAGGCCAAACTTAGAAATTTTTTCTGCCTGATTAGATCCTGACCTGGGTAAATCTTTGAGAAAGATTTCCTATGCTGGTTGATTTCTGGATGAGGAAGCAGAAAAGGGGAAAATCCTTGGCTCTGATTTAATGATTAGTTATTAATACAAGAGAGAAATAATAATTTCTCTCAGGAGGGAGTGTTGTCATATGGTTATAACAATACTAGATGGAATCAGACCGGGGTCTGAGTCACAGTTTCTTCCATTTGTGATTTGGAATAAATCATTTACTCTCTGAGAACCTCAATTTTCCTGTTCTCCAAAATGGGCTTCATTTTGAGGGAAAGCACTTTGTGGTCTATAAGACCCTGAAGAGTAGGTTATTAAATAGAAATTAGAGTTGTTATCTTTACTTTCAGTTAGGGGTTAGCTCCCAGTAAGAGATTAGCAAAATCAAATTCTGCTTTGTGGATAGAGTCAAAGAAATATCTTTGCACCACTGGTTTTATGCATAAATAAAATAAACAACAGCCCATTGGCCCTACCTCCACCCACTTTTGTCCTCTAAGGATAAAGCTTTTCCTTCTATAATTAGGACATGAGACTTAAAAATGTCCATGATTCAAATACAGGTTTTGATGTTGAGAAGACCAAGGAAGCAATTGAGCTTTGAGCTTGAATTATATAGAGTAAGATATTGTTGGAGGAGCACATGGAAGCATATATTGACCATAGAGTTAAGTGACTTCATGACTTTTCTCTAAGCTGATTTCTGGGGGAAGGTGAAGAGAATTGTATGTGTAGTAGTGAAGAACAAAAACACAGTGAATTTTCCTTATTTCCCATAATGTTTGACAAGCTGGAATCAAGAGTTCGTGGGTTAAACTTGCATTTCAACAGGTCCCCTTAGAAAATGATCACAGTGCTCAGCAAAGGCAGGGTGTATTTGTGCAATATCATCAGTATGTGGTGTTAAGTATTCAGTGAGGTAGGGGAGATTTTAAAGCTCTTTCACATATAACTTGGCTCTTTTGTTTCCCACAATTCATTTAATGGAGCAACCCAGGTGATGAACTAAGCAATGCTTAATTAATGAATTAATTTAACAATAAATTTAGTTGAAATTGCTAAGAAATAGTAGTTCTTATGATCTGAATTCTAAAGACTTTCTATTATCTTTAGGATCAAATACCAACTCCATTCTTTGACATTTAAAGTCTTTTATGACTTGGCCCCAACCTATCTTCACAGCCTTATTACAGAACAAAATATCTAATTTTTCCAGGTAGTATTTAAATGTGAATGGTTTGCTACAATTCCCACTGTGATTTTTCACCTTCATCTTCCCAAGGAGCATCTTTAATGCCATATTTTAATTAAAATTAATTAAAATTAGAAGACATATGGTTGCAAAGAATATAGACTAGAGTCTCCTGGTGTCCTGAAATGAAGAGGATCTATATTAAAAGACCCAGCTATTAAATGTAGTGTTAAGTCAGATTGGTGGATGGCACTGACAAGAGATACTTTTACTAAAGTCTGTTATCCTGAAACTCTTGTATAAGATGGTTCTGTCTGTGTAGACTATTTTTAACCTCTGCATCATTGGAGGTTGGGCTCATTTGGGCCTGTTGTACAGGGACTCTCTAGTTGTGGGAGTATCTAAGACTGTCATCTGCAGTAAAGTCTACAGGGAGTTATAAAAAAAAATGATTGGATAAAAGCGTATTAAGCTTAGTTTCCCTCCCTTGGGTGTTTTTCTTAGGGAAAGCAAGAACAGTGGAACTTTAAGAGATAAGAGTCACACAGTGGACAGGAGCCAATAGGGATGATATTGGTGAGGGCAGATTGACTTTCATATATAGCAATGACCCTCAGAGGAATAGAATAAGGCAGTGGGTGGGAATCTTTGCTTTTTTCTCCCTTTGGCACTAGCCTTACTTTCTCTCTGCCCTCCTCCTCACATCTCTCTGACCTTAGCCACATTTGCTTTTTATTTTTTAGTGCAATATTCATCTTGTTCTGTTACTATTGTGTGGTTATATTGTGACATCATGTGATTTGAGTTAATAAGAAGTTCTTTTTCCCATTTCGGAGAGTTGTTACTAGTCAGGGTAGTAGATTTATCAAATGAACTGACTGATGGACCCCAGAACACCCATCAGAAAGGCAGCGATCAGTATAAAGACAAAAGGTCCCTTATATATCTCCAAGTAAATAGCAGGCCAAGGAGTGAAGTGGAGGCCAGAGATATGTTCTCAAGTGGAAAGGAGCCCAGGGAGGTATCCAGGGAATGGTCAGGAAGTGAGCAATCTATCTAAGAAGGTGTCCAAGAATCTGTTCAAGAAGGCCAAGAAGACATTCTGATGGTAGACATGACAAATACTTTATTTTATTTTCATTGATGACTTTTGTTTTTATATTATACATATTTCCAAATATATCTCTCCTTAGCTCTCCTGCCCAGGAAGAGGTGCCCTATAATAAAGATTTAAGAAGAATGAGGAAAACAAAAATCAGTGTAGCAAAAAGAAACATGTTGACTATTTCTGACTTTCTGTGTGTTTCACAGCCGTAGTCCCCCATCTCTTCATGAAGGGAGATTTATTTTCTCAATATATCTCAAGAAGCAAGTTTGGTTATCTTAATGACATATTGTTCTGTTTTCTTTTACAGTTCCTTATATGTATTTATAGGAGTCATTGTAAAAATATTTTCCTGATTCTACTTATTTTACTCTGAATCAGGGCATGTTTCTCACATTTCTCTGAATTCTTCATATTCATTATTTCTTATAGTACAGTAATGTTCCATTATATTCATATAACACATTCATTTGTTTAGCCATTCCCTGATTAATAGACACTTTATTTTCCCCTAGTTCTTTGCTACCACAAAAATCACTGTCATAAATATTTTGGTGTTTTTTGTAACCTATCTTTGACCTCCTTGAGGTATAATACTGCTAAGCAGTGGGATCTCTGGGTCAAATTTTCATTTTTTTTTTTAAATAATTGCAAATTGCTCTACGAGTAGTTAGACTGATTCACAGCTCCACCAACCATTCATTAGTGTTTGTCTTCCTGCATCCTCATCAATATTTTTATCCATTTTTATCCTTTGTCATCTTTGCTGATCTGTTAGGGATGAGGCGAAGCTTTAGCGTTGTGCCAATATACATTTAATAGAATATCTGTCCACACCATTATTATATCAGTCACCTTTTATGTAATTTTTTATCTTGAATATTTTCAATAAATATCCATACTGTAATATTTCAATTTTCTGCCAGAAGCTACATGGTCTTAAATGGTTATAAGAAAGGAATAGAACAGGGTCATGAATGCATATAATACAAATATATGGGGTTACAAAGAAGATCAATTATAGTTAAATTCAATTATAAAAACTTTTTTTTCAAAACCAAGTTACAGACCCAAGAGCCCCTGGAATAGAAAATCTTTAGAAAAAAAAGATGCTGTTAATGTTGTACTGCATGTCTTGGTAACAGATGTCACTGGTGAAAGAAGCTTTGGTCAAATTCTCTTGTCCAAAAGCCCTTGCCTAAGTTGTTGTCACTTCTTATTTTGTGCTATTTTCAACCTGAATATTATCAAGCTTCCTTTTCTGCATGGACAGCCTGGATAGATGCTATTTGTGAGCTCAAGTAGAGAGCTAGCTGACAATGAGAGAAGGAAAAGCACTGTTTTGTGCCTAAGAGGTAAGCCCTTTCTTCAGAATGAGATCCATTTTAAATCATTTTAGCTATTCAGTTACTTACTGAAAACCAGAACAATATGAAAAAGAAGAAGCACCTGGCAGGGAAATTAAATGAAAAGTAGTGACTTTGCCCTTTCTAACAGTCTCCATATCCAATCTGACAACAGTAAGGACTAATAAATTATAGCAGATGCTTTTTTTTTTTTTAGTTTTTCTTACATTCTATTGAAGATATAAGATCATTGCAGTTAAAGGTCATTACTTTAATGGGGTCTACAATGGCATTCTTTGCATTATCTCAGGAGAAAGACAACGAATGAACAATATAAAAAATTATTTGATGTAAAGGAGGGATGTTTAAGACTAAAATTTATAGGATCTATAAGAACTCGAAGAGATCTTGGAGACCAGCTAATTCAATATCCTCATTTTGCAGATGAGGGTACTTGGGCCCAGAGGGGAAATTATTTGCCAAAAGTCAATGAGATTCAGCAATGTTTGTTAATCTCCAGCTATGGGCAAGGTACTGCTGTAGAAGCTCTAGATGATGCAAAAATAAAGACAATTTTTGCTTTCAAGAAGTTTATTACCAGGGTGGGAATAGAAAGTATATGTAAGTGAATAAATACAAAGAATGTTCAGTTTTGTTGTTGTTGTTTTGGATCTGGATTGCATTAGTATAGGGAGTGTCCTGGGAAGAAATGCTTTATATTTATTCTTCATGGCATAGTGGATAGGCCACTTGCTATTGGGTCAGGATGATCTATGTTCAGGTCCTACCTCAGACACTAAATTGTGACCCTGGGTAAGTCACTTAGACTATCCTACTTCAGTTTCCTCATCTGCAAAAGGAGAGGGTTGGATTTAATGGTTTCTAGGTCCCCCTCCATCTCTGAACCTCTGATCCTATGATTCTATGCAACCTATAGTCTTAAGACCAATAGAGTTGCCTTAAGCTTTGAGAGTTTAAATAAATTTCCTAGTGTCACTGAACCAATTATGTGGACTTGAATGTAGGTTTTCCTGACTCCAAAGTTAGCTCTATATTTACCACTCTATGGTAAGTCTCATAATACAAAGTCAATAAGCATTATTAAGTACCTACTGTGTTCCAGGTATTGTGCTAAGCCCTGGGAATACAAAGAAAGGCTTGCCCTCAACATTCTAATGGGAGACAAGCTATGAAAATTAGGCTTATACATGATAAATACTAAGCAGATGAAAAGTACCCTGAGAGAGGAAGACTTGGCAGTTGATTGACCATGGGCATTGAGGAAAATAGAAGAGTTATGGATGACTCTGAAGTTGCTAACCTGGATGACTAGAAGGATATTAATCCTACCATCAGAAATGGAGAGGTTTAGAGGAGAGATGGATTTGAGAGGAAATATAATAATAAGTTCTCTTTTGGCCACGTTGAACTTGGGAGGCCAAGAAGAGTTATCTACAAGACCATTGGTAGTATGGTGATAAGAGTAAATGCCAAAAACCAAGATTCAAACCCATTTTTTTACATCAAAATCAGTTCTTCAGTATTCTATCTTTACCACCAAAAAGATAAGAGCTTTTAAAGTACTTTGGGCACTTTAGAAAAAATCCGATTTAACATAAATGTTTGAATGAATGATAACTATAGGATATACTTTTTTCAAGTATTATTACCTACTCATTAACTGAAGTTCCCTCACGATCTCTAGTATTGAAGGTTTGGGGTAAGCCTCGATTACTTTACCTTAGGAGAAGCTTTGTGAAAGGACATTTTTTTTTTTTGCCTTCTTTGTATCCCCAATGTTTAGCAGTGTCTGGCACATAGTAAATAGTTAATAAATATTTGTTGATTGACTGACTTAGAAAATGTAACCCTTCCCAGAGAGCATTTTAGTAGTTTTGCTACCTGCTTAGGTCTTTGTAAGATATTTACCAAGTTAGGATCTTTCTAAAAAGAACTATGCGGTCATGATGGGAGCACTGGGAAGAGACCCTGATTCAAAGGTCTAGATGGAGTAAATGGTGCAGTTTGACATTTTGGCAGGGCTTTAGTTTAATAAATAAAAATAGAGTTAGGATGTTACTGTTGTCAGGTACTGTATGTGTGCATAGACAAACAGGCATCCAGATTCACAGTTTAAGGGCCTATGAAGGAGGGAGTTGTATTATGTTTTATTATATGATATATTATGTTGTTATAATTTTTATGTTGTATTATTATTATTTATATGTTGTATTTATATTATTTGTATAATCAGTGGCAACTTAAAAATGGCAATTTAAAAATGAAATATCATTTTAGCTGATATTTTCATATAGCACTTTAAAGTTTACAAAGGTCTTAGCATACATTAGCACATTTGATGCACTCATATTCCTCCTGAAATTGTGAGAAATGATAAAAATTACAAACTTGACTTATGCCCTGGACAACTTATGTATACACACACACACACACACACACACACACACACACACACACACGCACGCACACGCACACGCACAATTTCACTTAATCTTTTAGGGCTAAAAGATAATATATATATATATATCTTTATATATGTATCTATCTATATATCTATATCTATATATATATCTCTTTAGCCTCAAAGGAGATTGAGGTCCCATCTTAGATACAAAGGTAATTATTCTGCAGTAACTGATTTCCAAACAAAGACATCTCACAACCTCTCTCAGTAACTCATTTTCATTTGTAACAATCTTTTTAGTCAATGCCTTTTTCATCACATAGTCTATAAATTTCTCAGTGCCCTTTAACTCTTGTTCTCTCCTCTTGAAGCAATTTGATTACTACTTTTCATCAAAATAACCCTTCATATCCTTAAAGACTGTTTATTTATCAGACCCCTTCTTCTCTGGCCTAATCTCGACCTCTTCAACTTTTCTGCTTAAGTGGCATTTCCCAACCCTTTCATCATTTTGTTGTTGCCCTCTAATCCTGTTTCAAATTCTTCTCATCCCTCGTAGAACATGGAGCCCCAAACTGATCACAATGCTACACTTGGTATTTAGAACCTTCTTTGTGATGCCAAATATAAGGCAGAGGACAATCTATTGCTATAAATAACCAGCTTGGCTTAAAATTAACTCTGTGTTAAGTTGTTATTAGCTTCAGCTGCTAGAGAACTTCCCCAGATCTTCCCTCTGTGGCTCTTAATAATGGTGTTTTGGGGAAGGGAGGGCAATGCAGATGGCTAACTGGCTTAGTACTGCTATTTTCTTGCCAATGAGATACTTTTAGAAGCAGAGACCAAATTTCAGGCCCTAACAGGCTTGATATATGAAGTGCTGCTCAACATATGCTGCTTGTGAAATGTATACTACTGCTCCATTGAACCCAGCCTCACAGATATGTGGTAGATGCCTAAAGAACCCTGGGGAGTCTGTTAGGAGAAGACCTATGATTTCATTGGGATAGGGAACTCCCAGTGGACAAACTCCCTCTCCCAATGCCAATCTGAAACCTTGTTGCATTGGATAGTCTTAGAGCATTGTCTGGAGCACTGATGGTAAGGTGAGCTATGTAGGCTCACACAGCCAGGATGGGTCAGAGATAGGACTTGAACCCAGGTCTTGCTTACTCAGAAGGTTGCTCCTTATTCCCTGTGCCATCTGCTTCTCTCACAATATAACAAAGAGGACAATGTTGGCATTGTTTTAGTTCTCATTACTGAGAGATGTGTGAAATCAGCACTATACAAAGATACTATGGGAATCCCTCCAGAATTAGATATTATCTCTAGCTTGATGGAGCTCATAATCTATTTGGAGCGACAAGAAATATGAACACAATCAGTTAAATAACAGAACAGGATGACAGTAAAAGGAATGTTGCCAGGTATTGTATGGTAAGTTGGTGAGTGAAATGAGATAACCTGTGTAATGAACTTCACAAACCTTAAAGTGCTATAGAAACACTAGCATAATTATTATTACTACTACTACTACTGTTGTGTTTAAGTTAATTGTTCAGAAAATAGGTACTATGGAGTCAGAGGGGGAGATCACATTGTGTTCAAATAATCAATGAAAGATTTGTGAAGAAAGTAGGGCTTGGCTAGACTTTGAGAAAAGGAGGGAGGGGAGCTATGAGTGGGGAATTTGAAGATGGCATTTCAGGCAGGAGAGGGAATGGTTGCAGAAAAGGCATGGAGATCAGAATAAGCACATTGAGTTTGTGAGATAGTGAATAGGTCAATATTGTTGCAACAGAGGATGTATATTGAGGAGGAGGAGCAGATGAAGTTAAAAACAGACTGGGAGAAAATCGTGGAAGGGCCTTGATTGCCAGGTTCCGGAGTCAGACTGTATTTGGTAGATGATGAAAAATCATCAAATATTTTGAAAACAGTACTACAGCAAGATTAATGTGGTGGCAATATACATGATGAACTAAAGGTGCAAACAGGCCAAGCTGACCTCAAAGGGATCAGAGTGGATGAATTGTAACCCATAGTTGGAATATGTCTCTAGATAAGGATGCCTTGTTCAAAAGAAAAGTCGGGGCCATGTACATTAAGAAAGTATGCTCAGGAAGAAATCTCAGAACCAGAGAGGGAGGTGAGAATGCTGCAAAAGAACATTTGGAAGGTGGTCAATGGAGAGAAAAATAGAACATTTTTGTTATTTGGAGTATTACTATGGACCACTTGAGGGAAAGAGATAATGAGTTCATGAAACAAGTCATAAGCTTGGAGCAGAGACATAAGATAATAGTTATAGGAGGGGGATTCATTTACTCAGCCTTCTGATGGAGCTTTCTCTCTGGAAAAAGCAGAGCCTCTGGTAATTTGTTGACTTGCCTTAATGATATTGTCCTTCAAAAAGTAGAGAAATCAGTAAATTCTACTGTGGTAAAATATGCCTACTAATAGGTAGGAACTTGATACTAGGGAAGAAATTATGGGAACCTTTGGGGAAGTGACAACGCTCTTAAAATTGACAGAAAAGAAGATAGCTGGGCTAAGTCTGGTATACACACTAGATTTTGGGAAGGAAGGTTTCAAAGGATTCAGAGGAAAGATATATGAACTTCCATGGACTAAAATTCCACAGGGGAAATTAATCTCAAGAATGAAGTTCTGAAGACATATAGAGAAATTCTAATGAGAAAGAAAATGAATGTGTCTGAAAAGAACTCACTAACAGATTTTTTAAAGATATATGTTTATGATAAGTAGAAGAAAAAATATGACATGCAATGTGAATTTGAGAATTGACTAGCATTTTGGGATTTGAAGTTCAGAGGGATAAGCATTTCCTTAATAGCCCTAAGAGCAATTTGCACCATTGCAATCCTTGAGTCTGAAGGGAAGCTTGAGTTGCATCCAGGAAGTTAAGAAGAGGCCCTACTTGTGAGAAAACAGACTGGGAGATGTAGTGGGGGTGAAGGGGAGCATGATGAAAGATCATCCCAACTAAGCCCAGAACCCAAGCTAAACTGGAAAGTATTGAAGGCACAGGGTCAACAACAGGTAGAGGAAATGGAAAGAATGACACTGTTGTAGCAGAGAAGGGAGAGAGTGAACTGAACCATGAGATCCCTGCAGGCTTCTCAGAGCAAGAACTCAAATACTACTAGTTTTACTTACCTCTTCAAAAATGGAGGAAAATTATCAAAAAATGTCTGTTCTTTCTCTAACTTCCTCTCTTCATGCCTGCCCAGTTATAAATACAACAATAAGCTCTGCTCCCTTCTTTTATCTAAATATTTTTTAATATCCCCATGTTGTCTTGATACACAAAAATTTAAAATTAGCACAGAGAGCTAAACCTGTATCTGAATGTCAGGAATTTTCCTTAGGGCTCTGAGCTGTTGTGATAGTACCATATATTTGTCTGATATAAACTCTGTAAAACAGTAAAGGACCACTTGGCCTGAGGGCATCTTATTGCCCCAGGCTAAAAAGTTGTCTTACTGTCACAACTGGGGATCTCTGATCACATCTCTGGAGAGGAGGCATGATAGGGACAGAGGAATGGTAGGGATGGAAGGGTGATGGTCAGAGAAAAGATCACACACCAGCCTCCCCTCAAGGAAAGAGAAAAGGGAGAACTAGGAAAAGCTCAGCTTTGCCCTATCCATCAGGGAAGAGAGTACCATCTAGTCAGTGTGATTCTCCAGAGTGATACTCCATATTGTTACAGGCTTAGGACAACAAAAGAGGTTTTAAAAGCAATATTGGGAGAGAAAAGAAGAGATGGAACCACTGCTAAGAATGTATGGGATAATAACTGACAACACAGAAGCAGAAATTCTCTGTTATTTTGCTTCTTTTTTTCTCTGCTAAGGTGGAAGGTCCTTATCATGGAAAAGGACACAATGAAAATGGCTAAAAGCAGTTACCTAAGATAAGTCAGGACATAGTATGAGAGTACATAGTTATCTTTGATGGATTAAAGGCACTTAAATTAAATTGGCTACATCCTTGGGCACTAAAAAACAAAACAAAACCTGATGAATGTGATTAATGAGCACTGTCAATAATTTATGAAAAATCATCAAGTGTGAGAGAGATACTTTAGAATTTTAGAAGGGCAAATGGTGTCCTGAATTTTTTTTAAAGTCTTAAATTTCTGGGAAAGTTTTAGAGCATATTATTAAAGGGATGCTTAGTGAACATATAGAAAATGAAACCATGGCCCACAGTGACCAGACTTAAATCAAGAATAGGTCATGTCAGACTAACCTTATTCCCTCTTTTGGCAGTGTTACTAAGAAGGTAAATCAGGGGAATTCTTCAGATATGGTGGTTTATTTACCTTTCAGCAAAACATTTATTTAATATTATTCTTCTGGAAAAGATTGAGAGAAGTAAGATAGATGAAAATAGAATTAGATGAATTGAGAACTGGTTGAATAGCCAGAGTCAAAGAATAGTCATTAATGGTTTAATGTCACCTTGGAAAAGGATCTCTATGGAGTACCTCAGGGATCTGTGTGATTTAATTTTTTTGTCAATGACTTTTTTGAAGGAATATGTAATTTGTTACATGTGTAGATGATACAAAGTTGAGAGGAATAACTAACACATTGGAAATCACTGAGGATCCAAAAAGATCTCAATAGGCTTCAGTATTAGGCTAAATTGAATAAGGTGAGATTTAATAGTGATAAACATAAAGTCTCATACTTGTGCTCAAAAAAAATTGAATGAGCAAATACAAGATGACGGAATCATAGTTTCTTGTGGGAAAAGATGTGTGTGCAAACTCACTTGGCCTTCAGATTTCTGTCTAATTGAGTCTTATATGCCAGGGAAAATTTAAATAGAGTTTAATTAGGCTAAAATGTAATGGGCTGCTACAAGAGATAGGAAATTCCCACTGATTTCTTCTGTTCTTTGAGCTGAAGCTTGATGACCTGTTATTGAATATGTTTTAGTGGGTAGGGATTCTTTTTCAGATACTAGTAGAACTAAGATGCCCACTAAGGTCCCTTTGAATTGTAAAAATTGATGATTCAGCATGCACAAAGGCTTGGACTTAATTAAAAGCCCTTTAAGGACTTCAACTTGGAAATGATTTTAGGCTGGTTCCAGTTACTGTTTATATTATACACTGCATAGAATTTCACTTTTTTTAAAAGGATTTTTTTTTTCAGCTAGTAAGATTTTCCTTACCCTTTCTAGGCATTTCACACTTTTTTTTTTTTTTGCCTTTTGG